>NW_027069471.1:2309056-2415098 GCF_002906115.3 Quercus suber
ATCCAGAATACTTGGGCCTTAGAATAGCAGGAGGCAGTCCAACCCAAAATCACAAAAAGCGGCCCACACAGTCTCCTTCAACTTATAACTTGCATTTGTGTTTGCATTTGTGTACAAAGAAGTTCTTGTGTCCACATCGATGCTAGATGGTGCAGTTTTAAAAAGAAAAGAAGGTATATTCTTGATGATGTGTTATTCTATTTAATGGTATTTTGTTGTAAATTTGCTTCTCATAGTGCTTATTACAAGTGGTTGTATTGGATATTGCATGATAGTGGTAATGTTTTTTAGAGACTTTTAATTATTGATTTCATCCTTTTAAATGTTGGGCTTTTCTGGGTTTTGTATGTAATGCTATTCTTAAAATTTTAGTTGATAATCTGTTTGAGTGATGAAGGGAAAAATCAAACGTCTTGATTTGAATTATATGGAGTAGCAAGTATGGTTAATCTATATATAGGTAAATCATTCCAAATTTTTGTAGCATTCCCTGTTATAATGTTTTGAAGATTAAATGTTAAGGATAGTCTTTTTAAAAGAAAAAATATATGCAGAGGGTTGTAATTTAGTGCTTGAGTTTTTTAATCACATTTGTGATGAGTATTTTTGCTATATGTTATGTATAATAAGCAAATTTAGGGGTGATATTGTCAAATTTGCATCTTGAGAACTTTGAAATCTTTGTGAATATGTACTTTTTTTTTTGTTCTGCCTCCTATCCATGGCCATGGCATGCTCTTTTTGATTTTAGGGTAATTCTATAAATTTCCTAGAGTAATGCAGGATGGAGGTTGTCTAATCTTGGCTTTTGAGTAAAATTTGACGGCCAAAATTGCACAATATTTGTCACAAATAAAAAGATATATGCTAGAAGTAACAATGGCAAAATTGCTAATTGATGTGCAATCATGAAAATGTTGAATTTTGGTTAAAAGGTTGATATCGACCTAATTTTTAGCATCTTTCACAATTTTAAGTGAATACATGTAAATTTGGTCAAATGTTAATTTTTATATCTTACCGGGCTTGGAGGAGTACATAAATTTGATTTTGGAAGATGTTGGAAAAGTCAACATCAATAGGGAGAGCAAAAAACTTTAGATGGGTCCATTTTCTCATTTTCCTTTACTTTTAATCTCCCAAATGTGCATACTGTAAATGGGGTACATCTATTTTGTTATTTGTTGATTACATATCAAAAAAAAAAAAAAAAAAAGGGTAGATTCTTCTTAAGAGACGCAACACAATAGCCACCTCTCTCTCTCTCTCTCTCAATAGTGGAAATAATGATTTCAGAAATTGTGTAAATTGGCATTATGTTGCCTTTTCAATCCCATTGAGGTCTAGCATCTTTGTTTATTGGTAATGTTATAATTTAGATACATCTTGGACATCAAGAACAATTAATGTAATTTATGAAGGATATTTGATTGAATGAGTATGGAATTAACTATATTTGTGTAAGTATTGGAGTGTACTTATATCAGTCATATATTTTCTAAATATGATATCAAGCTCTTGGTTATCATGACATCTCATTGTATGTGATAGATTTTATTAGTTTGGTATATAATTTATACTATGATATTGATTTTTTTTTTTTTTTTTTCATATTAGGGAAGTTATTAATAGCTTTCCTATGTATCGCACGGGTTAGCAACTAGTTGGTATTATTGATGTTCCAGATTTACATCTTTGGTTGTTCTCAGTTTATTGTCATCACATCACCGAGGCTGAATAGTTCCCTTATTATGACCAAATATTGCAGGTATGTGGTTGCTGTTGCATCAATAGGTGGAGCCTATACACTACTGCAGTTACCGTTTGCTTTCGTACCATGCACACAGAGACAACAGGCTAATACGTAACGGTTGCTTGCCAGAATTTGATTTCTATGGAGAGAAGGTGTGATTTACTAGTGAACTTAAATTGCATCCCAAACTAAAGTGTCTATTTATTTTATTTTATTTTAACTTACATGGTTAATAGAATTTGAACTCTTAACATTATTCTATATCATGATTATAATTATCTCTTAGTCAGGACGTCAATGGTCTCTAAAAGCTATCATAAGAAAATTTACACCAGCTAGTGTATAATACAAAAAGTGCATAAATTTACACATTTTAGCTAAAAAAACTACCCACATCAAACAAGTTATAATTGTGTATATATGCAAAGTTGCAATAGTAATTGTGGTTATTGTAGCTTTGTATTCATTTTTTTATTCATTTTCTCTTCTTTCTCTCTCTCTCTCTCTCTCTCTCTCGGTTGGTTCTTCCTCCCCGATCTAGAAATTTTCTATCTTTGATTTGTCCGACGCCTAGAAATTAATCTCCCTCTCTCACTCTAGGATTTGTTCGAACACAGAAGCAAATCCAACCATCCTACTATCACATAATGTCAAAAGGGATCGAATTTGTTAATTGGATTTCTAATCAATGGGATTCGAAATAGGCTCGAATTACTTCAAAATAGGTGAGTAGAAATTTGGATATGGTTTGAGCTTCGAATTGATGGGTTCCGAATTGATGGGTTTGAAACTTGATTTGAGTTTTGAAATGGGTTTTGGGTTTCGGCTTTGGCTTGATTATGGGTTTTAGGCTTTCAACTTTAGCTTTAGTTCAGGTATGCTGGATTTGGTTTGAGATTTCCTTAGATTTGGGTTTTTGAATTTGTTGTTTGTGCTGTTGTGGGTGTGAGTTCTAATATAGTTTTGCTTCTAATGGGTCAGATATGGTGTTGTATGTATTGTGGTGGTTGTAGTGGTGGTGGTGGTAATGACTGAACATGGGTGGTTGATTAGCTAGGAGAGAGGGAGAGAAAGAAAGTTGAACTGTAGATGGAGGTAATAAAAAATAATGAAAAATGAATATTATATTGAAATAAATTTATAGATAAATAGACTGATGTGGATGTTTTTAAAAAATGAGGGCGTAAAGTAGAAAAAGTTGATTTTTATGCTAAAATAGTTGAGAGTTTATTACATGCTAATGTGAATGTTCTAACAAAGAAGAACTGCTCTATAAGTACCATAAAAATCTTAAATGTGCGGAAAACTTAAAATCGATATCAAGTAATGCTATCTAGTGCTAGAAAATATCTTTTTTTTCCCCTCCAATGAATCAGATACTGATATAAACCCACATGCCTTTTCAAGTCTAGTGATAGGTTTGTTATCTCCTTTATCTCCGCAGTTCTTATATACAACTAATTATATTATTGGTTTGAATATTAATCAAACTAGTCGCTAACCCGTGCGATGCACGGGAAAGCTATTGTATATAAAAATATAAACTGTTCTTTTTCTCTTCCTCTTTGATTGTACATTAGAATTCCAGTCTTATAGTTTCCTTTCTTTGATATGAAACATTAAATTACGTAATGAAAAATAGAAATCAAACTTAAGTTTAAAATAAAATGAAGAATTAAATCTTTAACATCCTCAATTATCCATAAAATGTATGAAACACAAATTTAAAGAACTACTTAATCAAAATTTCAAATAAATTGAAAAAAAAAATTAAAAAGTGTTTTTTGTATCTTCTTCCTTTGTTGCTTTGTAATAGTCACTGAATATTTCCTTTTGTTTTCCTTAAGTACAGATGTTGGTGTGAGTTGCACATTGCTTTGAACATTAACTTTTTGAAACTTTGTAGAATCACCACCTTGTTCACTTTGAAGTATCACTGATATAAGCCTGACAATAAAATAGGTTGATAAATGTATCATAACATAAACAAATTAAATATCTAATTTGTAATTTTGCTATATTAAAAAATACGTACCTTTAACAGTGTACGAAACTTTCTTGACATTGTAGAATTCCCATCCATACTTAAGATTATAGTCATTCAGATTTTCTATTTGCACAGGAAGGACGACTTCTTCAGGCACCTAACAAAAGTAATATTTTTCAATCATAATTATATTCAAATTATACATTTTTTTGAGAAGAGGATCAAATTGATGCGGGATGTAGAAGCAATAAAAGGAAAAACACATCTATTTTTAGAAAATAAGAAACAAAATACGTTTATTTTGAAAATAACTTTAAATCCATGAGAGTTCCTTAAATCCACAATAAAAAAGAGTTTAGGAATCCACGAGAGAAATAGTAGACAAAAACCTGAATTTTTATTAATATCAATAATAATGTTGAAAAACGTTTATAGACTTAAGGGCTTGTTGAAGGAGTCTATAAAACTTGACAGATAAGAAAATATATTTTAACATAACTCCTAATTAATACCTAACCATAATAGGAACCAAATTTGACCTAAAAGACATTAAAAGCACTTAAAAACAAGAAAATAATAGCCCTAAACCTAAAATAACGAAAATTACAAAATAAATACCAAAGTTAATAAATTAAAATAATTAAATAGTAAATTGTGTCCTACATCATACATGGTCTTAATTTACACTTTTTTTTTTAAACCATGTGTTTTTAAAATATGTAATGGTTATATATATATATATATATAATTGGTTTTAAAGTTTTCGGTTTTTACAATTAAGAAGAATCTACCCTTTTTTTTTTTTTGATATGTAATCAACAAATAACAAAATAGATGTACCCCATTTACAGTATGCACATTTGGGAGATTAAAAGTAAAGGAAAATGAGAAAATGGACCCATCTAAAGTTTTTTGCTCTCCCTATTGATGTTGACTTTTCCAACATCTTCCAAAATCAAATTTATGTACTCCTCCAAGCCCGGTAAGATATAAAAATTAACATTTGACCAAATTTACATGTATTCACTTAAAATTGTGAAAGATGCTAAAAATTAGGTCGATATCAACCTTTTAACCAAAATTCAACATTTTCATGATTGCACATCAATTAGCAATTTTGCCATTGTTACTTCTAGCATATATCTTTTTATTTGTGACAAATATTGTGCAATTTTGGCCGTCAAATTTTACTCAAAAGCCAAGATTAGACAACCTCCATCCTGCATTACTCTAGGAAATTTATAGAATTACCCTAAAATCAAAAAGAGCATGCCATGGCCATGGATAGGAGGCAGAACAAAAAAAAAAGTACATATTCACAAAGATTTCAAAGTTCTCAAGATGCAAATTTGACAATATCACCCCTAAATTTGCTTATTATACATAACATATAGCAAAAATACTCATCACAAATGTGATTAAAAAACTCAAGCACTAAATTACAACCCTCTGCATATATTTTTTCTTTTAAAAAGACTATCCTTAACATTTAATCTTCAAAACATTATAACAGGGAATGCTACAAAAATTTGGAATGATTTACCTATATATAGATTAACCATACTTGCTACTCCATATAATTCAAATCAAGACGTTTGATTTTTCCCTTCATCACTCAAACAGATTATCAACTAAAATTTTAAGAATAGCATTACATACAAAACCCAGAAAAGCCCAACATTTAAAAGGATGAAATCAATAATTAAAAGTCTCTAAAAAACATTACCACTATCATGCAATATCCAATACAGCCACTTGTAATAAGCACTATGAGAAGCAAATTTACAACAAAATACCATTAAATAGAATAACACATCATCAAGAATATACCTTCTTTTCTTTTTAAAACTGCACCATCTAGCATCGATGTGGACACAAGAACTTCTTTGTACACAAATGCAAACACAAATGCAAGTTATAAGTTGAAGGAGACTGTGTGGGCCGCTTTTTGTGATTTTGGGTTGGACTGCCTCCTGCTATTCTAAGGCCCAAGTATTCTGGACCCGTCCAATTGCAACTCACCTTGGTCCGGCTTGTGCACAAACTATGCCCCGTTTGCCAAAAATTTTGGTCACGTGCTCATGGCAGGCGAGACTGTTACAAAAGAGTGATGGCAGACGCATACAATATGACAATAAAGGCAATACGCTTCCCGTTAGGCAAAATAAATAATGACTCCTTGAGTAAGACGGGAAAGGAGCAATAGAAGAAACACGTTATAAGTGAAATACAAAGGAAAGAAAGGAAATAATTTTGATAAACAGTGAAATCAAAAGGATAAAAGATTAGTCTGCCATATCCAACTATGCTACAGGGCTAATACCAATGAGGGAATCACTTCCTCAATGTAGATAACCTCACAGGAGAATCTTGCTATTGAAATTTTTTAGGTTCTAAAGATTTAGGAATTTATGTATTTAGAACTCTAATTTGTATTGTTGGCAAACCATGATCAAAACAGGTTATTTAGTCTTATTTAGACGTGCTCAAAGTTGTATTATTTATGTAAAGTTGGAACAAGCTGATGCAGGATTTAATAGTGCTTCTCGGCCTGGTTCGATCGATTGAAGCTTAGGCTCGATCAATCGAAAATCGGGTCAGATGCATTTTTTCTGCAGAATTCCAACTCAGCCCTAACTCCTAAAACATTTAGGGTTTTATGTTTTTGCCCTAGGTATATAAGGAAAACCCTAGCCACGTTTTAGAGGTTGCTCATATTGCTGTTTTATGTAAATCTCTTGTGAGATCTAGAGGAGCTTTCCTTTACACAAAACTTAGGGTTTTCAAGGAGGAGATGTTATCTACACCTTGATGATCAACTCAGTTACTGTCATTGAAGCTTAAAGAAAAACAAGCGTGGGTGCTTGTACTTGCTGGAGAATCCAAGAAAGAAGGGGTCCGTGATCTCGAAGCTTGCACGTGGTCATGTCAGTAAGTTCTATTGGTGGGTAGCAATAAGAAGTCGAGCATGAGGGCTTGTAAGTCTTATTGTATGAACTTCGATTCTTTCAAGATAGTGGATTCAAGTTTACCTTGAGGATAGTTAGGTCAAATCCTCCCCGAGTTTTTACCGTGTGGTTTCCTGGGTCATCATATCATTGTGTTATTTACTTTTCCGCTGCTTTATATACTTGATATGATTGTTTGATTGTGATAACCTAGATTTGCATAATTTGACTAAGTTAATCACTTGGCTAATTAACTAGGTTAATCCGGTTGCGTTAAGGGGTCTAAAACTGTTCAAAATTATCCACTTTGAGGAAGCGGACCTGAATGGCTTATGCTTGAACAAATTCTTTATCCTCAACAGAGGGTAGGCTTTTAGAGGGAGAAAAATTATTAGCCTATTGGTTCATGTCTACCATTATACACTTTGTTTTTCCTCTTGATTCTTTCTTTCCTTCTTCTATGTTTTTGTTACTTTTTCTTTCTCTTTCCTTTTTTTTTCTTTCCTAGTGCTTTGCCATGTAGTATATAGTGATGTTGTGATTCTCTCTCATGGTTACTATTGCCCTCTCTCTACTGTGCACGGCAAGGGTTCTTTATATACTACCTACCGTGATTGGCTTTTACCATTTTAGCCTTTAACTGCCTTTGTCTAGGTCTGGGTGTCCTTGCTGACTACCACTGGTTTGTCAGTTGTCCAGCCACTATCACTTACCTGTACTGGCTGTGCCACTCCTCATCACCAAACAAAGAAGATTATTTTATTTGCTTGCTCACTGTGGCATTCTTATCCACCCTAGTGTGGGTGTTCTCTATCTATCCCTCATGGCATGCACCTAGTGGTTCCAACTCATCCTTACTTCTTTTGGGTAGTATGTCATCCCAACAAGACATTTCTCCCAAAAGAACCTGAGCGAGAACACCAGAATAAGTTTTCCCTTCTCCCCACCACCAGACTATACCCTTTCTTACCTCTAACCCATGACCTACTACTCCTGTATTGGTTGGGTATATGCTGGTGGTGTCTGGGCCTTACACGTGCTCTACTTCTATGTACGTCTAAAGCTTGTCCGCTACTCATGTGTTTTCCATAGTCTAAAGGCTCATCTGTGCACTCTGCCGCTCATCCTTGACCTCTTATGGCATGAACTATTTTCTGATTTCTCATTCCTTATGGTTTGCTTCTCTCAAAGGCTGGGCCTTGCTTAATTATGGGATTTTCTTTCTTCAGCCTACTCTTTGCTTCTTCTATAGTCTTGCTACCATTCCTACCATGCCACTCTGCTATTCCTACTGTGGTGTTATGCTCTTTATCAATAGGTCACTATGTCCCAGTTAGTCATTAGATTTACTTATGTTACTTTGGGCTTTCTTGACCCATTGCACTACTTGTGGGCTCCTTTAGCCCATTTCTTTCTCTTTGGGCATCCTTGGCACATATGCTTTCCTTGGCCATGCTCAGCCCATTTTCTAATTCTACATTCTCATGGGCTTTTACTAACTCTCTTGGTCTTCCCTGGCCCAATTACTATATCCTTCATCTTTGGGACCTATTGGCCTTCCATCACCCCTTACTTTCTTACATCATTACTTCGGGCTTGCTATGGCCCATTCTCACTTTTCTACACCATATAATGCCCATGGGTTTATTATTTCTTTCTCTGGTCTCCTTTAGGCCCATTTTCTTTCCTCAAGACCCATTTACTTATTTTATAGGCCTATGATTCATTATTCTTGCCACTCAGGCTTAGCAGTTTCTTTCTCAATTTACTAACTCTTTTCTGCCCATATTGTTGGGCTTCCTCCTGCTATTGAGCTTCTTCCAAAATGAGCATCAATAGAGACAAAAAGGTTAATAACTATGTAGGTTGTCAAACATGATCACTTGAAAGCATTAGAATATAAGTTTTAAGGGTAACAATTCCTCAAATTCAATTTGTTCAAGGAACTTATAGAATCAAGACCAGTCCTACAGATTATAAAGAAAATTAAAATAAAAGACATTGCGATAGCAAGTTATGTTCGCCTCAAGCAATGTGTTCCAAGTTTGAGACTTGAAATCAGCTTAACCCACCTCTCCCAAACCTTTCTTTTAATTTAAATAGTAAATATCTACCACATCAATAACATTAATCATATATAAAAATATGGAATGATATTCTTATCAAATGAGATAATATCTCCATGACGGACTTCGGCTTTGACCCTATTCTTCCTCAACCTCTCCCAATTGAGATATGACATTTTCCCTATAGTAAAAAAAAAAAAAAGCATTAAGAGAACAGAATAAGAATCCTTGTATCATTGAGGAAGACCAAAATATCTTGCAATGAAAAGCGAGCATACCTGTACCAAAACCACCACAATGGGGGAAGCTATGACTTTTGTGTGTACCAATAAGCAACAGCATCTTGCTCCAAAGAGTTTAAATTTTCTATTAGGAGGATATTCTTCCTAGTAATATTAGGCTTTACACATATATTTATATATAGAAATATATATCACTTATCAAACAACAACTTTTGAGTGTGAAATTCCCCCAAAAAGGAAGTGATATACAAGGAAAAAAAATTTAGAACCCAAATGGCATTGGTTTAAATAGAAAAAAAAAATGTTCTCAAAATCAAAACTAATCTACAAAAATTTGTAAAACCAAATCAAACACAAAGTCAATAATTTATCTAAATTTTTTTAATCTAGCCAAAGAATTAGAAAAGATGTAACACATCCTCAGAAGCATAGACGATTGAGAGAGAAATCATCACTTTAGAATCAGGTTCAATCCTAAACAATGAAAAAAACATAGGACCTAAGATTAAGATGTAAAACCCATTTTCTTTCTCCATTAGTCCCAATATCAACAAATATATATTAATCATTAAAACATTAACTAATGCAAAGTTAATCAAAATTAAATAACCGGATAAAATATTTTTACAAAAAAAAGGAAGATATAATAACTGAAGGTCAGATGTCGTTTCCAAATATTTTGAGGGCTTTATACTCCTCCATCTCCACCTCTACCTCTACCTCTACTTTTTCCACCAATTCTACACCTTCTAAAACACCAAAATAACCAAACATCCTAAAATGAAGTCGTTTAATGCAATCTTTTTTTTTTAAATTAAGTCATTAAAATAACAGCAAATGACTAATAGCAAGATCCTTTTGAAAACCAATTCTAAATAGTTCAAGGCTTCCAAAATTTGAGACTTTCAAGTTTCTTCTAGATTAGATAACTCTAAGTTGGGCTGATGATACTCTTTTGGTAGTATTGCCTAGCAAATCTATTGATCAAACATTACAATGGTTCCAAAACAACCCTTCAATATTCTATCATCAATGTGGAATTCAGCCAGTAGCTTAAAAAAGAAGTTGATTTGCAAAGTAGGCCACTTACCATTATTCGGGTCTCTTTCATAGACAGAAATCAGTCAAGAGCATCTATGAATATAATAAGTCTAGAGGATAATTGAGTGATCTAACAATAGGGGAAGTGGCAACATAAATAAAATCTAAATGAATCTTTTAGGGAGTAACAATTAGTATAGCTACTCCTTTTGGAATTTGGATCAAACATATCTTTGCAGTTCTCCATACCACTTTAAATCACAATCATATCATTGAAAAAATTATAACACTATAAGAAGAAACTATACAATGTATAAAAAGAATTGAAATGGAACAGAGCTGATATTGTACAAAATTACAACAAAAATTGCTATGATAAGCCTAAAGACTGAGCTAACCTACATTTTTTATCAGTAAATTACACATACATTGGCTGGATCTTGAACCCAAGACCTCAGCATCCACTTTGCTCTTACATGGAAAGGATGTGTGATTTGCTAGAGCTCATTGGTGCACTGAGAACTAACATACAAGTATGTTTAGAACACAAAGAACCTCCACAAAGCTGATCAAGCTTGCTCTCCAGAATTCTTCATAGGTTTGATACCCAATAAATTGAATCAAAACCAACCAACCAAAATACTGAAAACTAAATCCCATGAAATGCAAAATTACAAATATATATATTTTTTTAGCATTCATATATTTTGACGAAGATTAAGTCTTTCAAACATGGAAAACTCATAGCTTGTCTACAGTTATATGGATAACAACAAATAGAACCCAACAATAATTAACTGACATTGACACCCACAAATCCATAATATATTTAAAACCTTATTCAGAAGTTTTGAATTAAAAGAACACAAATTAGTAAACCAAAGTGCTAAAGTGCTAAACTGGACCCAAATACTACAATTTCACTCCTACTAACAAATAAATAAAGAGAACAAGTTAGGGAGGAAATCCTAAATTAAATTAAAAGCATCGCTAACCATTCCTCAAAACGCCAAATACAAAGCCTAAGTAGAATTTGATCTTCTATGGTGTTTTCCTGGGAAAAACAGAAAAGAACAAAGAGGAAACATATTAGCAATTGAAATCTATAATTGCAGCAAACCCTAATTAGGAACCCCAAAATCCCAAAACTAATAAAAACCCCAAATCAAAAATTTAGTAGTTTTCCCAGTGTCCTTGAGCCTTAAAGTCATTTTGATTTCGTCCTAATTCAAGAATGTTCAGAAACTATGGAAACAAAAACCACAAATTATTTATAAGCAAATAGATTAGGACAACATCAACAAAAAAGGAAGAAGATAGGGAAGATTGAGGACTCAAGGTGATCTTACCAAGGAGTTCTTGAGAAATTGAACCAAGAGATTTTAGGGCAACACTCACTTTTGGGTATCGAATCAGAGAGAATGTCTTTACACATATTGGGGCCTGGCCTGGGTGTGCAAGCTATAACGATGAGAGTTAGTGGTGGTCAATTCTTGATGAGGTTTAGGGTTTTATCGGTTTGATTAAAAAACAAATCAGAGGATGCTGAAAGGGTAGAGAGAGAGATGAGAGAGAGAAATAGAAAACAAATAGAAGAAGGGGAAAGACGTTCAGAGCTAGGTTTTGGGGAAGAAGAAAAATTTTGGGTAATAGGTATCGGGTTTGATTCTTCACCGGGAAATAGAAATAGTATTTTTTTTAGCTGAATTTTTTTTTTTAATAATGCTGATATTTTAAAAATAATGATGACGTGGACTCGAAATTTTTTTTTAATAATGCTGATGTTTTAAAAATAATGATAACGTGGAAAATTGTGAGGGCTTTAAAAGTTTCGGTTTTATATATATATATATATAGATGAGTCCATCACATTTATACAAAAGTTATAAAAGTAATATATATGCCCTTAAGTTAGATACATACAAAATGAAATGCTCAAATACAAGAACAACCCAATACAATAAAAATGCTCAAATACAACACAAATCCCAATTTAAGAGTCCTAACCTAGAAGTTGCGAAAAGAGGTAGAAGATCTTGATCAAAAAGTACCTGTCTTTCCTACTCAAAAGAACACATTAACGTATGTGTGGAAAGAAATACATATAAACAAAATGAAGCACAATATAAAAACAAAAGTAAACTAACTCTCCCCCTAAGTTAGATATATAAAAATTTTTCATATTCTCCCCCTTTCAAAAACAATTTCATCTACCATAAATAAAACAGTTAAAAACCTTTTAAACCAGATTTCCCACATTTCACTTATTTCTCCCCCTTTTTGTCACGTATTGACAAAGACCACCTAATCATAAGATAAACAGAAAACATACGCAACAATCGATAAGAGAAAATAGATAATCAAGAAAACAAATGAATCAAGTTCTATAGAGAATAGAGGGAACTCCCCTTATGAAGAGCAACAACTCACCCTAAGAACAACAAAGGTTAAAAACAAGTGTCTCCCCCTATAAAAATAGGAAAAACAACCCAAGTGTTAGGAAAAACAGTTTTGGGGAAAATTTCAGAGGTGGGAAAATAAAGACACACAAACCAAACTTAAAAACTAAGTTGAGGATACACATGAAGAAAAATATTCTCTCTTTAAATAAATGTAAACTTGACACTATGTAACCCATAAACTTGACACTTGTTAAGTTTTTAGATTCCTGTAAACTAGATTGTTTAACCTAATTAATTAACTAAGTGAATACTTAGGTTTACTATTCAGATCTAGGTTAAAACAATAAAATCATATCATGTAAAGCAGCGAAAAAATAAATAACACAATGATATAATAACCCAAAAAAACCAAACTAGTAAAAAACCTGTGGATGATTTAACCTAGCTATCCACAAAGTAAAAAGCAAATCCACTAGAAAGAATTGAAGTTTACAATAAGAATTAGACCACTAACATCCTATTGCTACTACACGTAGAATGTACTACCATGACCCTATGATAGCTCCAAGCCCACAGACTACTGTTTTCCTTGACCTTTGCAACATAAGCACCCATACTTGTGACTTTGAGACTCCACTCAAAGGTTTAGCAACACAAACTCTCCTGTTTGTGACTCCAAGAACACCCTTGAAAGTTTAGATATTCAATTATTTTTAATCTTGATGTAGTAACCTCAGATCTACCGAATCTTGAGATTCTTTAAGGAATAACACCAGAAGAAGATATGAGAGAACTTTTGGGTACAAAACCCTATATACAAAAGAGGCACACTCTTCTCTCTCTAAAAAGCCTTATAAAAACATGCTTATGGTTTCCTTTATATACTAGGAGAAGTAGATCTGAAACTATAATCCTTTTTGGGCTTGAACTTAAAATTCTGTAGACCCGTATTTCAATTGATCGAGCCTATCTTTTAATCGGTCAAACCAGGAAGTTTTTGAACTCTTTTTTCTGTAGCTTGTATATTCTTGAATCTTGACTTGTATCACCTTGAGCATTGTCTAATAATACCTATAGACTCTAGGATCTATATCTAGACAAGTTTGTATTCATGGTTTGCCAATTGTTCTAAACTTTTAGAACCTAACAATCTCTCCCTTAGGCAATTCATGACAAAACTTACATACAAAATAAAATGCTTAAATACAAGAACAACCCAATACAATAAAAATGCCCAAATACAACACAAATCCCAATCTAAGACTCCTAACCTAGAAATTGCAAGAAGAGGTAGAAGATCTTGATCAGAATGTACCTGTCTTTCCTAAAACACTAAAAAGAACACATCAACATATGTGTGGAAAGAAATACATATAAACAAAATGAAGCACAATATAAAAACAAAATTAAACTAACTCTCCCCTTAAGTTAGATATATCAAAAACTTTTCATATTCTCCTCCTTTCAAAAACAATTTCATCTTCCCCTAAATAAAACAGTTAAAAACTCTTTTAAAATAAAAACCTTTTAAAAGAGATTTCCCACATTTCACTTATTTTCAAGGAAACAAATGAATCCAGTTCTATAGAGAATAGAGGCAATTCCCCTTATGAAGAGTAACAACTCCCCCTAAGAACAACAAAGGTTAAAAACAAGTTTCCCCCTATAAAAATAAGAAAAACAACCCAAGTGTTAGGAAAAACAGTTTTGGGAAAAATTTAGGAGGTGGGAAAAATAAAGACACACAAATCAAACTTAAAAACTAAGTTAAGGATAAACATGAAGAAAAATATTCTCTCTTTCAATAAATGCAAACTTGACACTATGTGACCCATAACCAAATGCATGAGTAGAGAAAATATTTGCACATTATTATCTATCATATCTCCAAAAAAAAAAAAATCAATTTTTAGCATTTCACACATCAAGAAAAATAGCATATACTAAAATGTACCGAGGACTCAAAAATTAATCAATCAATTTTTAGATCAAGTTGAGTACCCAATTTAAAAATGTATGTATCTTATGTGTGAAAACGATAAGAGATATGACTACAAAAATGCAAGATAGATACAAAAAACAATGCAATGTATGTGAATCCTAAACATAAATGATGTATGAAAAAAAAAAATTGGTCAAAAATCTAAAAAATGAAAATTTTCCAATTTCAATCGATCGAGCATCGATTGAACATCAATCGAACTAGGCAGAAGGTTAGGTTTTGAGAACTTAACTTTTTCGATTGATTGAAAAATAGATTTGATCAATGAAGACTCAGAAAAAAAAAATTTATGAAAAACCAGAAATTCTTTTGCAAAATCAATTTTCAAAATATTTTTCATGACATGAAATTCATGTAAATGATTCCAAATTTTTTTCAAACACACATAATCTTCAACTTAAGTTCTCAAAAACAAAGTTTTAGATTTTTTTTCTCAAAATTTAAAACAGCCCTCATTTTGCATCAAACATCACAAAGTGTATAATCTTGGATGGCCACACTAGTTTACGCACAATCTCATGTACAAAGCTTAGCAAAGAATTACTTGTGATGTGTGTGCAACTAGTAAGAGCATGAGATACATGTAAGGTGATATGTAGATAGTAATCAACCAAAATTTCTACATAATTCATCACATAAATTTGAAAGTGACTATCACTTAAAGAGTTACATCATATAGCTCTCACATTTCCTAGAAAACAAGCTTGCAATCATGTTTTTTATTTTATTTTTATTTTTTTGCCTTATCATATTTTTATGCATATTTTTTCTTTTTCTACTTTTTCTTTTAAGGCAACACCTTACTTTTCTTGTTATGCATGTGCTACACTTTCTCGAGCACTAAATCTTATAATATGCACTAAGGTTTTCATGATTGACTAGTAAACAATGGTGAGATGGTTATTTATGCCTTTTTCTTAGGATTTTTTAGTCCTTACAATCAAAAGAATGTGACTTCAAAATCAAGTGCATGTGATTAAAAACTATAAACAACTCACACAAATAGGCACTACATAGCACAAACTAGCAAAGTGCATAAAAATAAACTCATCCAAACTAAACAAGGTACATAGTCATAAAATGCAAATTTTATAGTCCAACCTCAACTACACATTTATGATGTGGAATACAAAAAAATCTTTTTGGTTTTTCAAAATTTTAATGACCAAAAACAAAAAGTACACATTATGCTAAATAAATAAAATGCAAAAGCAATGTATGACAATGCTCAACTATGCTGTAGAGGGTACACAAACAAGAAATATCAATTTCTTAATTAACCCATGAGTATATGTACAAACTAGTACATACTCATACAAAATCATATTTATCTCAAAATAATCATGCACTTAGTTGAGCAATACATACTATTCAAGTTTCTCCACAATGTCAAGTATGTTCTAAATCAAGAGAGAGATATCATAATTCATGTAATGCTCAAGAAAAATAAAACTAGACACAAATAAAATATTTTTGTCTTTTTGAAAATTTTCAATGTTTTTGGATTTTTTTTTAATAAAAAACAACCTAAAAAATAAAACAACCAAAAACAGAAACAAAACATGTCCACAAACAATTGAAAGAATTAAATCAATGACAAGTAAACAATACTCACCTTAGAAAGTTTTTTCCCACCCATATCACACGAGCCTTCAATTTTGTATTTGAAAATTCAGGTAAAACAGAGTATATTTGAGGGATTACATCAATCTTCTAAGAAAGACTAAAATCCTACAAATTTCTTTCCCGAGCCTCAAAAAGATCAACTGAAACAATAGTGTCCTTTTTATTCAAAACATCACAATCAAAAATAGTAAGACACTTAAAATTATCTATGATAACAGTGATCAATGATCAACTCTAAGTATAATAACCTAAATCAAGAGCTAACCCGCTCTGATACCACTTGTTAGGTTTTTAGATCTCTGTAAACTAGATTGTTTAACCTAATTAATTAACCAAGTGAATACTTAGATTTATTATTCAGATCTAGGTTACAACAATAAAGTCATTGTGAGAGACCTCGAAAAAAGTGTCCCTAAAAAAATAGAGATTCGGGTACCTTTTAGAGCACCTCTCTTTTTGGGTTAGTGGTATGGAGTCACCACCTTTTTTATTTATACAAAAAATAAGAAAAAATAAATACATGACTAAATTGTTCTCTTCATTAATTGAATAAAAGAAAATACATAATTGGAAAGATTAAAAAATTACATGGCTTTAGGTCCTAGTTACAAACTACCAAAATACATGGCTTTTTGTCCTAGTTATATTCTACCCAAAATAAATAAAGACAAGGCTAGATCTACTTAGCCAAAGACTTAAATCTGGAAACTAGGTTACAAAATGGAAAGGTGTTAGGTACCTATTCTGCCCAGACAAAGTCTGGTCTTTTAGATTCTTGTAACAAATGTACCTTTTTATGCATGTCATGAATGATACGTTGAACATGTGAATGAAAAATTAAATCACATAAATTTATTTATGAATGAAGTCTCTTCTTTTATTTAAAAAATTCAAATCTATTTTGATTGGTAAAAAAAATTGATTTTGCTTTGTCAAAATACCAGATCTGTTTTGTAGTATGTAGAAAAAAAAAAAAAAAAAAAAAGAGATTTTGGAGAGAAAAATTCAGATCTATGCTTATTTCATAAAATAAAGTTTTTTGATTTGAAAAATATTAGATCTGTTTTTAGGAACTTAAAAAAATGGTTTTTTATAACAAAAAAAATCAAATATGTTTTATGATATTAAAAAAAAATGACAACAAAAAAACTAGATCTATTTTTTATATGTTTTAAAAGAATGAAAAAGATTTTTTCTAAGAAGAGAGTTTCACTCATAATTTAAATTTATGCAACATGAACTAAAACAAACACAAACACAATCATGTTTAATCTTTTTCTTTATTTCAAAAATCTGCATACATTAAAAAATCATATATGTATTTAAGGAAGATACAAATTTTTTTTTTTTTTTAAATAAAAAATATTCAAATTTGCATCTAATCAAGACACAACCCAATTCTGATGAAGGAAAATTTATATCTACATCTAAGGAAGATGCATATCTGTTATATTTTGAAGAAAAATTCAGATCTACATCTAAGGAAGATGCAAATCTATTTGTTGTGAAGGAAAATTCATATCTATATCTAAGGAAAATGCAAATCTGTTTTATTGTGAAGAAAATTTCAGATCTACATCTAAGGAAGATGAAAATCTGTTTTTATCTTAAGAAAAAGAGTTGTTCACATGCAGATTATTGATATTCAAGAAAGAGATTATAACAATTGCATAAAAACAATCATGCTTTAAACAAGACAATGATTAATAATTTTAAATATAATCTCTTTTTAACATTCATTATGGATAACAACATTCATCAACATAAAAAGAAGCATAAAGAAAAGATATGGAGATGGAAACAACCTCTTGCATAAGCACTCTTTGTTCTTGAGAGAATGTTTTAGGGTTCAAAGAAATTTGTTCAATTCTCTTTAAAACCTAAAAACCCTTATTTAAGTAGCAAAACTCAAAGAGGGGATCAGAAAATATAAGCAATTTGAGAGCCTAAAATGTATGCCTCTCAAAGCGTAAAAGAAAAGTGCTAAATTATGAGGTTCAGCCTCTACAGAGGTCAGAGGACTCTAAGAAATAGGCATGGATGATTAGGATGTGAATCCGGATGCATTCTTTTGTGAAAAGATCGAAAAGGGTGTGTCTTATCGTCACCCGATGGTTGTTGAGCCAAAGCCTAAAACATGGAAATTCGTCCCTTTTAGAGTGTCGTTCAGCACTCCAAAAGTGCCAAATTGGCCTTTGGAAACCAAACGCTCTTTCGTGTTCGGGTGCCGTTTGGACTCCTCTTCTAGGGTTTTTTGACTGGTCCTTGCACCTAGACGCGTTTTCATCCTCCGTCTATGATTTTTTTATTTTTTTTATCTCTTTTCTAGATAATGCAGGCTTTTTAAGAACAATTACCTTGTAGATAAATACCCTAAAATAAATCTTGATAATGTTCAAATTATCCATAATTTTATTGTTATCCAATCATCCATTTTATTCCTATGCATGCAATCCTATTTAAACACTAATTATCAACCAACCACAGAATTATTTAATGAATTTTAATGGTTTAACCAATCAAAATTAATTTAAACTAATCATGTGTGGTCGACCTTACCTAGGTGCAATGCATGTTGATCGTGCAAACTTGATCATGCAATATCTTTTGATCCGATAGTTCGATTTGAAAACTAGAAACACTGTTATGACCGTTAGAATCTCAAGATCATTCTTATGATATGTAATGAATGACATGATGCATGTAATACAAAGACAAAATGATGCATGTAATGCAAGAACAAATTGATGCATGTGATGCAATTATGATTTTTGGGGTACATAGATGGACATTAAGTCATTCTCCTTGATTAAATCATATGTGCAAAATTGAGTGTCTACAATCATATCATGTAAAGCAATGGAAAAATAAATAACACAATGACATAATGACCAAGGAAAACCAAACCGGTAAAAAACCCGGGGAGGATTTAACCTAGCTATCCTCAAGGTAAAAGCAAATACACTAAAAAGAATTGAAGTTTACAATAAGATTTAGACCACTAACATCCTATTGCTACTACACGTAGAACTTACTACCACAACCCCATGATAGCTTCGAGTTCACGGACTACTTCTTTCAGGCCTTTCAACATAAGCACCCACACTTGTGACTTTGAGAGCCCACTCAAAGGTTTAGCAACACAAACTTTCCTATTTGTGACTCCAAGACCACCCTTGAAGGTTTAGATCTTCAGCTATCATTGATCTTGATGCAGCAACTTCAAATCTACCGAATCTTGAGATTCTTCAAGGAATAACACCGATAGAAGATATGATAGATTTTTGAGGTACAAAACCCTAAATACAAAAGAGACACACTCTTCTCTCTCTGAAAAGCCTTATAAAAACATGCTTAGGGTTTCCTTTATATACTAGGAGAAGTAGATCTAAAACCCTAATCCTATTAGGACTTGAATTGCTGGTAGGTGAAACTTAAAATTCTACAAACCCGTATTTCGATATCAAACCTGTCTTTCGATCGGTCGAACCAGGCAGTTTCTGAACTCTTCTTTCTGCAACTTGTATATTCTTGAATCTTGATTTGTATCAACTTGAGCATTGTCTAATAATACATATAGACTCTAGGATCTATATCTAGACAAGTTTGTGTTCATGGTTTGTCAATTGTTCTAAACATTTAGAACCTAACACTAACAAATAGGGGAAGACGATTCCAACCATGATTCTTTTAATAAATGAGAGCAAACAATGTCACTAAATTACAAAACTCTTGATAAATAACATAATCAATTGGTATAGCACATGTCAAGAGATTAAAATGACTTTCCTTTTCTATTTTACCAAACTAAACTAGTAATTTTTTCTTTTTTGCCTTTTTTTTTAATCAATTGTAGCTAACTGCAGTATTCAAAGAGTCAAAGACAAGTACTGTTGATGCTTGATACTAGCCATTTCTACTAAAGTTTCAATAACATGCTTTAGAGGCAAAAGTGGCAAAATACCCCTTTCACCCAAAAGTTCCAGTAAAATGTCCCTGTTCTGAAACTATTTAGCGAAATGCCCCCATTTTGAAACTCGATTTTCTAAAAAGCGAGTTATAGGCAATCAAACTTATAAAAATTTTAAAATATATATATATATACTATGGAACTCAAGTTCCATAAATTTTTTTGCCATTCCTTGAATGGAACTCGAGTTCCTTATTGAAATTCGATTTTAGAAAATTGATTTTCAAAATAGAGGCATTTTGCTATTTAGTTTCAGAACATGTACATTTTGCTATATAGTTTCAAAACAAAGACATTTTGTTAGAAATTTTGGACAAAATGGGTATTTTACCATTTCGGCCATGCTTTAGATTATGAAAAACTTTTTCCTAACATTACCTATATGCGATGATATCCTTGAAAGTTGTTTCGATATCATCTGTCATGTTTTTGTTCGTAACTAGTACCAAAATGGAAGCAATTATTGACATTAGAGTGAGGATCCTCAATACGAGGACCGAGTATGCTATAGTTTTGGTCTTCATCACGCAATTCCTTACGTTCTTCCTGCAATTTCTATGTTACCAAGGAAGCCTTATATAGGCAAACAAGAGCCAAATATGTCTCTTGTTTATGTCAACCACCAACGTACTTTTGTATATGTTGTTTACAAGGGCAATGTCCTATGTGCCGATATGCGCATGTTGAGAAAAGTAACGGCAAGTTCGAGGCAGCTTGCATTTTTATATTACCGGCAAGTTCGAGGCAGTGGCAGATTTATTTCTTTATTATAAAATACTTGTATATAACCCGTGCGTTGTAGTGGCACTAATTGATGTTAACTTCAATTATTAAACATATAGAATATTAGTTATTTGGGGTACTAAAATGTTTTTTTCTTACAATTTTTATAATATTGGTTATACCAAGTTTCTCATTATAGTGCTATTACTTTTATAATTTAAAAAATCATTATTAGATACTACTTATACTCTATCAATTCTCAATCATTGTCCATGAAATTCTACTAAATACAATACAAAATAAAGGAATAAATTGGTCAAATATGTGCATGAGATCATTCAGCTCAATTACAATTTGTTATGTCAAAGATCTTCACATACAAAATATCTATATAAAAACAATATAAAAAATATGCTCATTAGTTCAAAGAAAAAATAACAGCAAAAATCTAAAAAATCTAATTTGTATGTAAAGCTAACTAAAGAAAAGGCTAGAAGAAAACTATCTAAGATATCAAGATTTAGGCTTGAATTTGTTGTATTTACCACCCGCTCATCATCATAAGCTTGACATCAATGCCACCAATTGAAAAGAACATACCAAATAATAATGCCAAAATTAAAGATTAAAAAAAAAAAAAAAAAGAGACGATGAATATATATTTACCACAGTTGACATCTTGAATAGATGGCTTATGAAGTCACTTAAGTCCATTGGTCTTTATAAATCCGCTGAAAGAATATTCATTAACATTTTATAAGAAATGAAAGAAAAGAATTTTATATTAACGAAACTATTCCATAACAAAGACAAAACATTTTTGCTAGTAATTATTCCAAAATTACTTGCATCATTATGTTTCAAAACTTTTTGGAAAAGAAACTGCAAAAATTATTTGGCCATCCCTATTCAATCAAACCAAACACAAAGATCATCACTATTAATAGAACTAAAAGATTAGCAACCATTTCTAATAGCTACACTTCAAACGTCCATCTGTATATACAACACTTGATATGGGGACAAAATTGGGAAATGCCCCGTTTGAGCAAAAAAAGCAGCATTATGCCTTCTTTTCCAAACTAAATAGGGATACCTCCTCCTTTTGTAACAATCGATTTTCTCAAAATCAAGTTATAAAAAAAAAAAAAAATCTAGAGCCCTATAGCGGCGTTTTTAAGGACTTATAGTGACATTTTCAAAACCTATAGTAACGTTTTGTAACTCAACTTCCATAAAATCAAGTTATAGGCAAATTTTTTTAATTTTTTTTACCTATAACTCGATTTCATATAAATCGAGTTAAAAAACACCACTATAGGTCCTAAAAACGTCATTATAGACTCCTAAAAAATGCCGCTATAGAGCCTAAATCGATTTTGAGAAACTCGATTTTCAAAAGAGGGGTATTTCCCTATTTAGTTTGGAAAAGAAGGCATAATGCTGCTTTTTTTGCTCAAACGGGGCATTTCCCAATTTTATCCCTTGATATGGCTTTAAAAATATATTCACCACAAACATGACATGCCCCAGGAAATCATTCATGCTTAAAGCATATACTTATTCTTATTGTAAACAGATATGGATATCATAAGCATGTTTTAGGCTAAATTGAAATCATGAAAACAAACCATATATTGATGCGAACCATTTGGTGTTATTCAAAGTATGTCTACCAAACCACTTATAGAAATGCAGGTTTATATATCAAATCCTATTTTTTGTTACATGGTGCATATTTAGATGATCACATTCTTCAATCATATTTAGTCTCTTAGTTCTAAAGGGTCATCTAACAGTCAACAAATCCAATCAACTAAAGGGCTATGATTATGGAATAAAAATTTGGACTATCACACACAAAAATAAACATAAAAATTTTACTTAATATTTTTTTAAATCTCCTATTTCCTAGCCCAAGATGTATTTGGCTTCGAGGTTCTCATTCTGGATTAAATTTGCGAATAATGCACCAATTGATTGTTAAATCTTAAATTAAATAACAATCTGAGCTATTTTCTTGATCCTACTCCTGAATGAGAAATAAATACTATCAATCTAAATTTATGGGTTTATATAATGACATACCAAATCAATCAAAGCATCCATCATGCCTCCAACAACAACACCAGCAATTATGCAACTACTTAAGCCTCTAGCAACACCACCAACATCAATTATGCAGCAACTTAAGTTGAGCATTATTGCCACCAACCATGAGCATTGATTCAACCATCATAAATCTTGAAAATCAGTCTCATTCTGGTAAAAACCCGAACTTGTCTAGTTTAAATCACATTGGAAAAACAGTATTCAAATCACTAAAGAAACGACTAAATGAAATTCACAATGAGAAATTCTCTCAAATTGATGAGAGATGCAAAGAGATGAAATCACAGTTTGATGCAAAGAAAACAGATAAAAAAAGGTCATAGAAGAAGAGAAGAATAAGAACCAACAGAGATGACTAAGACAGACGAGATCACAATTACTCAAATAATAGGTAAGGAAGATCTAACCAAGCGAATGAACGAAGGTTATCAAACAACTTGAAGCTAAGACAAGGTGCTACGGGGCAGATGGACATAGAAAACCATTGCATCAAATCAAATCATTGCCAAACTCAAGGAGAAATTATGCAATAATAAATCATGACAGATCATATTTAACCTGTGCATCAAAACTTTCCTTGTAACTTGTATAATCCTACTTGTACAACTATAAGTAAATATCAATGACAGTCATTCCAATCTGGAGAATTATTTCCAAAACCTTGTGCTTTGATTTTTTATATTATACATAATTGAGAAACATTTAAAACTCTAGAATTTTACCTTAGCTTATTTTCCTTCATTTTCTCAATTACTTAAAAAAAATAATAAAAAAGAGTAATGCATTATATTAGACTATAGTAAGCTATTTTATTACTTAACAAATTTAGAATATGTTAAGAGTCATTAAGCAACACTTGTGATGTTGCTGCAGAAGTTGACTTGTTACCATAACTATTATTGTTGATGTTGCCTAACATACACCTGTCCTAAGCCGATGCATTAGAGTTAGCGTATTGTTAGTCTTTTACCATAGAAGTTGTTAACATCTATTAGTTGCTGACAGTTAGTTAGTTAGAAAGGTTGTTAGAATGCAACATATATGGCTTTACTTGGAATAGCTTTGCATACTCAAGAAAACTGGATATAAGTGGTTTGCTAGAGTGCGGATTGTCCTAATCTTCTCTATTCTCTCTAAATATTATTTCATATTCTTGGAGGCTAGTTGCCTTGAATTAGGTATTTCTCATGGAATCTACTCACTCTTGGTAGATTCTTATCAAAATAGCTTATACTTTGACCATGTTGTGTGTTTGAAGTTAATGGAAATCTTAAAATAATCAGATATGAATTACATATTATGTTAAAGCTCTAAGCGTAAAAAATTGTGTAAAGTAAAAAAGACAATAATAATGAATTGTTATAAAGCTAGTCCAAATGGTTTGGCAATGTGTAGTAGCTAATATTTATTTGCAGATAGGCTATTAGATTTTCTATCAGACATTTCAACAAACATTTGGCATTCAAATATGCTTCAAAACACAGTTCTTATACATGGATAGATGTTAGTTAAGAACTCAAACATGGATACCTTTATTTTATTTTTTATGAACACGAGGAAAAAAGAACAATTGAATGTATAAGGAGAGGACAATATTTTCTGTGATACTGATTTACAATAAAGCTTTATGCTCACTATGAAGCAAGTTACTCAGTACATATCTGATGAGCAAGGAGAGAGGTACCAATCTCCAAAGTTGGAAGAATGCCCTTGCAATATCAAACCAAAGTATTTTAAAGATGTTAACAGTACTATAGAAAGTGAAATAGATTATAACCAAAAAAAAAAAATGTGATTATTGCAAAAAATCACAAATTTTTCAATTCCAAAGTCCAAAGGCAACCAAAGGGAAAAACACCCACAAATACAAACTCGCCAAAATTTAGGCACTCAAAAGCATATAGAGTAGAAAGCCGCAACGTAAAAGATTAAAAAATAAAGTAAAATAAATAAAATTACAATCAACGCAATGGTTGTGGAGGACGACATAACGTGTGGGGACTGAAGTGCATCTAATCAATTATTGGGCAGAGGGAAAGAAAAAAGGGGGTTTGAATGAGGGGTAGAGGGAGGCCAAGAGATTCAAATATAAGAAAATAGTTTTTTTTTTTTGTTAAATAAGAAGAAAGGAACATGGTTGTAAATAAAAAGGAAAGAACCCAAATTGATTGAAACAAAACAACCTATGTGCGGCCTTTGTGTCATGTGTTGCTAAAGAAAACCCACCCTTTCACCAGTTTGGTTTAGCCTCCATGCCCTCATATGCGGTATGTATCTCTCTGACTCTCTCTCTCTTTGTTCGTGACCATGTGTATTATTTATTTAATTCAAATTCGAATAATAAAAAATGCATGCGAGAAGTTCCAAGAAAATCGTGTGTACCTTTCGAATACACCATTAATGAGATATGATGGAGGCAAACAACAAACAAAGCAGAGAAACATAACCCTAAACCAAAATCACATCACTGTTGAGGCTATGATTGAATGGAGCCAGAGATGGGTGGTGCTGGACCAAAAACATAACCCTAAACCAAAATCATGTCTTTCAAAAGCCTAAATCATATTTAAAACTGAAATATATATATATATATATATATTTGATAGAGAATCCAAAAACCCAAAACAAAAACGAATCAAATCTAAACCTATCCAAGAAAAAAACTCAATCAAAAGTAACATTTCATACCCAAATCTAAAAAATGGAAAAGAAAAAAAAAACTATTTACTAGTGCCAGTACTTCCGGTGGTCTAAGTCTGGTGAGGGACCCAAACTGCCATAAACATAATTGTAGGAAAAGGCTTCTGCTATTATATATAGTATATGATATGATGCAAGCTGCAAGATGGTTGGACCCTTAATCCTAAGATCCTTGACCACTTTGATGACAAACACCCCGAATAAGTCTTGTGCCACATAAAGTGGCACAACAAATGCCATAACTCGCCCATGTGGCGAGTTGAGGTTGATGGAGGGGTGGTGGTGGGTCCATAGACGGATCTATTAGAACATATGTGTTCTCACTTGTCAAGAACATATGTCATTTATTTATGTAAATTGACTAATCCTTTGATAAAACACACTCTACTTATAATTGGGTAGTTCTAGGTGTTTTTAATACTTCAAGAAACAAGGTTTCAAGATCAAGTGTTGAAATCATCAAGTCTATTCAAGAAAAATCAAGCTAAAGTGCAAATTCATTAAATCTCAACACCTGCTCGATAGCTACCTTGACACCTGCTATCTATTGAGAATTACAAAATCAGATTTTCTGATCTGATTTCCTTAGGATCTGTGAATATGCTTTTAGGCCTTCTTTTATCCAAACCCTCAACATATAAAAGGATTGTTTTAAGAGCCGTCAAGATGTACACAAGTTGCAAAAGCATTGAGCAATCTCTGTTCAAGCAAATTGTGATCAAAGACGAAGTTCTTGACCTAGTTCATCTTGTCTGAAGAAGTTGCTGTGTATTTGCACCAAAGGGTTTTGTGACCAAGTATCTTCTTGATCTTCATCGTGTAGGATGAACTGAAGAACTTTGCAGCCAACCTCTCCTTCTTAAGTTGGTGTTTGAAGTCGCGTACTGGGATCCGCGCATTTGTTAGTCACGTACTTAGGAGCCGTGCATCAAAGGTGGGAACTGTCGCTACAGATCAAGTCCAATTGGGTATTGGGGTAAGGGTTCAACTATAGGTTGGTAAGGTACTTGTGATTCCTTTACTTGTGACCGCTTGATTTAATAATAGTGGAGTTTCGGGAGTGGTGACCTGAAAATCACCCGATGGGGTTTTTGCCGCGAGATTTTTTCCCATTCGTAAACAAATCACCGTGTCATTTAATTTCCGCTGCATATACAGGGTACAACTTTTATTTTCTTTTATTAGATGAGTTTCTTTGACAAATTTATATTGGTTTGTATTACTTTCATATAGCCTTTATGCTTATAAAAATTCAAAATATCCAATGAAAAAAAAAATACTTATTTAGCTTTTTGGGTAAAGTTTGTGATATGTTTTTGTATTAGGATTTAAAACTTCAGTTATATATTATTTTAACGGGTGTGTCGGGGTTTGTCCTACAAAAGTTTTTTCCATTCTAATCATATCACAATGTTAATTTATTTTTCGATGAACGTAACTCTAGTTTGGTGTTGATGCCCACTTTTGACAAAAGGGCCCAATGGCAGAAGAAGGCCAGCAATATGAAAAAGATGGAGAAAGAAAATAATAAAATATAGACCATTAGACCAGAATGACAGAATAGTGGTCAACAGGCCCACAAAATAATAAGTGGCCAAAGAGAAAGCAAATAGATCGAGGAAGCCTAAGGAATGAAATAGTAAGCCCATGGGAATTGTAAGAGATTGAGAGAAAGTAAAAATGGGATGAGAAAGTCCAAGAAAGGAATTAGTTAATTCATGGGGTTGGCACAAAGGCCAATAAGCCCGAAAGGTAAAGATGTAGTAATTGTGCCGGGGAAGCCCAAAGGATTTAGCAAAAAAACCCATGGGAGTGAAAGCAGTAAGGAAGAATGAAATAGGTTGAGGATGCCCAAAGAATAAAATGGGCCAAGGAAGCACAATGCATGGAATGGGCTAGCCCAGTAGAAATGTTAGGCAGTAAAATCCAAAAGAAGGAATATTATAAGAAATTGACATGGCAGACACTTCAGCCCATAAGCCCAGAGGTAACAACAGGTAAAAGGATAAGTGATATCATAACAAGAGCAATGCTGTGGCATAAAAGGAGCACAAACCAACCCACGAACACAGGACAAAAGGCAACATAGGCCAAATGAAAGGGAGAGAGCCACGCCCAAGCAATGCCCAGTCCGAAAAAGAGATGGGATGCAGAGAACGAAAGCCCAAAGGCCCATGTAGCATTCACATCGAAGGAGATAGGGTTCCCGCTCAAGCTCTTTTGGGAGAAATGTCCTGCTGGGGTTACCTCTCGCCCAAAAGAAGTAAATATGAGTTGGAACTACTAGATGCATGCTATAGAGGTTGGTAAGGGAGAAACTTAACCCTTATCGAATGAGAGTATTAAGAGAGATAAGAGACAAAAAAAAAAACCACTTTTGTCTAGAAATGAGGCATGGCTCAGCCAACACAGTGTAGTGGTGGTAGTTGGGCAGCCGACAAACCAGCAGTTAGTCTTGAAAGGATGCCCACAATGAGCCAAAGGTGGTTAAGAGGTAAAATAGTAAATCCTATCACGGCAGACAATATAAAAGGCCATAGACGTGCACAGTAAAAGGGAATAGACAGATAAAGAAAATTGAGAGATAAAAAGAAAGAAGAGAAAACATAGTAAATAAAGAAGGAAGAAAGAAAGAACACAAAAAACCACAAGAAATGAAAAAAAAAAAAAAATGAGTGATAGGAGCAAACGCATGCATTAATTGGCTATCCATTTCTCTCCCTTTCAATAGCCCACTCTCTAATATCCTAAGAATTCAAGATTAAGCCATTTAAGTCCTTTTTCCAAAGTGTGTAACTTCTACGGTAGAAGCCCCACTCTGAGGTTACCCATATTGGAGATTGGTTCCCTTTTTGGACTTGTATCTGCTAAATAGCCTAGCCCATTCCTTTGACAGGGGCATCTTCTTTTCCCTTATTTTGATTGATTAATGACTAATTTGTTATCTTACCATTAATTTCTCTTTGCTATGACCTTGTAACTCGTAATCATATTGTTATGTATTCCTTTGTGAAGTTACTCATATATTATTGTTATTAGTAGAAAATGTTTTAGTTATTCTGCCGCATCGTGTTTCCTACTATAACATCTACAACAGTCTTTCCTTAGTTCTTATACATGGATAGATGTTAGTTAAGAACTCAAACATGGATACCTTTATTTTATTTTTTATGAACACGAGGAAAAAAGAACAATTGAATGTATAAGGAGAGGACAATATTTTCTGTGATACTGATTTACAATAAAGCTTTATGCTCACTATGAAGCAAGTTACTCAGTACATATCTGATGAGCAAGGAGAGAGGTACCAATCTCCAAAGTTGGAAGAATGCCCTTGCAATATCAAACCAAAGTATTTTAAAGATGTTAACAGTACTATAGAAAGTGAAATAGATTATAACCAAAAAAAAAAATGTGATTATTGCAAAAAATCACAAATTTTTCAATTCCAAAGTCCAAAGGCAACCAAAGGGAAAAACACCCACAAATACAAACTCGCCAAAATTTAGGCACTCAAAAGCATATAGAGTAGAAAGCCGCAACGTAAAAGATTAAAAAATAAAGTAAAATAAATAAAATTACAATCAACGCAATGGTTGTGGAGGACGACATAACGTGTGGGGACTGAAGTGCATCTAATCAATTATTGGGCAGAGGGAAAGAAAAAAGGGGGTTTGAATGAGGGGTAGAGGGAGGCCAAGAGATTCAAATATAAGAAAATAGTTTTTTTTTTTTGTTAAATAAGAAGAAAGGAACATGGTTGTAAATAAAAAGGAAAGAACCCAAATTGATTGAAACAAAACAACCTATGTGCGGCCTTTGTGTCATGTGTTGCTAAAGAAAACCCACCCTTTCACCAGTTTGGTTTAGCCTCCATGCCCTCATATGCGGTATGTATCTCTCTGACTCTCTCTCTCTTTGTTCGTGACCATGTGTATTATTTATTTAATTCAAATTCGAATAATAAAAAATGCATGCGAGAAGTTCCAAGAAAATCGTGTGTACCTTTCGAATACACCATTAATGAGATATGATGGAGGCAAACAACAAACAAAGCAGAGAAACATAACCCTAAACCAAAATCACATCACTGTTGAGGCTATGATTGAATGGAGCCAGAGATGGGTGGTGCTGGACCAAAAACATAACCCTAAACCAAAATCATGTCTTTCAAAAGCCTAAATCATATTTAAAACTGAAATATATATATATATATATATATTTGATAGAGAATCCAAAAACCCAAAACAAAAACGAATCAAATCTAAACCTATCTAAGAAAAAAACTCAATCAAAAGTAACATTTCATACCCAAATCTAAAAAATGGAAAAGAAAAAAAAAAGAAAAAAAAAACTATTTACTAGTGCCAGTACTTCCGGTGGTCTAAGTCTGGTGAGGGACCCAAACTGCCATAAACATAATTGTAGGAAAAGGCTTCTGCTATTATATATAGTATATGATATAATGCAAGCTGCAAGATGGTTGGACCCTTAATCCTAAGATCCTTGACCACTTTGATGACAAACACCCCGAATAAGTCTTGTGCCACATAAAGTGGCACAACAAATGCCATAACTCGCCCATGTGGCGAGTTGAGGTTGATGGAGGGGTGGTGGTGGGTCCATAGACGGATCTATTAGAACATATGTGTTCTCACTTGTCAAGAACATATGTCATTTATTTATGTAAATTGGCTAATCCTTTGATAAAACACACTCTACTTATAATTGGGTAGTTCTAGGTGTTTTTAATACTTCAAGAAACAAGGTTTCAAGATCAAGTGTTGAAATCATCAAGTCTATCCAAGAAAAATCAAGCTAAAGTGCAAATTCATTAAATCTCAACACCTGCTCGATAGCTACCTCGACACCTGCTATCTATTGAGAATTACAAAATCAGATTTTCTGATCTGATTTCCTTAGGATCTGTGAATATGCTTTTGGGCCTTCTTTTATCCAAACCCTCAACATATAAAAGGATTGTTTTAAGAGCCGTCAAGATGTACACAAGTTGTAAAAGTATTGAGCAATCTCTGTTCAAGCAAATTGTGATCAAAGACGAAGTTCTTGACCTAGTTCATCTTCTCTGAAGAAGTTGCTGTGTATTTGCACCAAAGGGTTTTGTGACCAAGTATCTTCTTGATCTTCATCGTGTAGGATGAACTGAAGAACTTTGCAGCCAACCTCTCCTTCTTAAGTTGGTGTTTGAAGTCGCGTACTGGGATCCGCGCATTTGTTAGTCACGTACTTAGGAGCCGTGCATCAAAGGTGGGAACTGTCGCTACAGATCAAGTCCAATTGGGTATTGGGGTAAGGGCTCAACTATAGGTTGGTAAGGTACTTGTGATTCCTTTACTTATAACCGCTTGATTTAATAATAGTGGAGTTTCGGGAGTGGTGACCTGAAAATCACCCGATGGGGTTTTTGCCGCGAGGTTTTTTCCCATTCGTAAACAAATCACTGTGTCATTTAATTTCCACTGCATATTTAGTTTTTGGTAATTTGTTTGTGCTTCCACGCAATTGCATGATAAATTGATTAATTAATAACTTGGCTAAGTAATTAATTGGTTTAATCACAATGGGTCATTTAGATTGTGGCCTATCAAGTGGTATCAGAACAGGCACACTTTGATTAGATTTAATCTTTGCTGTGTTGATCCATTGACCCCTGTTTGTCATGGATAGAGGACGATCATTAATCATACCTACTTTATTTGATGGCACTAACTATGCATATTAGAAAGTACGCATAAGAGCTTTCTTGCAGTCTTTAGATGAGAAGGTGTGGCAAGCTGTAGAGATTGGCTGGACCAAGCCAAAAGAAGAACCGGCCGATTAGGATGACGCCAAGATCAAGGCGGAAAATTTCAACAGCAGAGCGTTAAATGCCTTATTTAGCGCAATCACCAATGAGGAGTTCAAGAAGATATTCTCAACTGAAACTGCTAAGGAAGCTTGGACCATCCTCCAGACAACCTATGAAGGAACAAAGGCTGTCAAAAATTCAAAGCTTCAAAGGCTCACTACAAGCTTTGAAGAGATTAAGATGAAGGAGGATGAGTCGTTTGATGAGTTCTATGCCAAACTCAAGGACATAGTGAACTTAGCCTTCAATCTTGGGAAAACCATCCCTGAACCCAAGGTTGTAAGGAAGGTACTCAGATGTCTACCTGAGAGATTCCATGCTAAGATTACGGCAATAGAAGAATCGAAGGATATTGACAAAATTCCTTTGACTGAGCTGGTTGGAAACTTGCAGACCTACGAACTAGGACTATCTAGGATTGGCAAAACGGGTAAAAGCAAGAGCATGGCCTTGAAGGCAAAGAGCAGTGATACAGATAAGTCTTCCGATGATGAAGATTCCAAAATGAAGTCCTACATTACAAGGCAGTTCAAGAAGTTTATAAAGAATGCCAATAAGAGGAACTTCGACAAGGACCGCAGACAATTCAATTCTTCTCAGTTTAAGAGCCAAGACAAAAGGAAGAAGGTTGCTAAGGATGGCGGTCAGTACACTGTTCCTGCAGGACCAAAGTGTTTTGGATGCCATGGATTCGATCACATGAAGCATGAATGCCCGACATATCTCAAGAGCATTAGGAAGAGTAAGGCACTGGCTGCAACCTTGAGTGATACTGAGCCAGAAGATGATTCCGACAATGAGGATGACGGAATCTTAAATGCCTTCACTGCCACAGTCAATCCTACTAAAGGGATTGTTGAAGAAGTGGATGAAGAAGAAGAACTGGTGGAGTCAAAATTTGAGAAAATGGATGATCAAGATGATATCCATTCAGCCTATGAGAAGCTTTACAAGCTCTCTGAGAAGCATGAGAAATTGTATAGGTTGGCCACCAAGAAGCTCAGTGATGTGGAACTTGATCGTGAAGAATTGTCCACAAAGTTTGATGAGGCGAATCAAACTATTGGAGCACTGAGGTTTGAGAACAACTTTTTGGCTGAGAAGACCAAGAAGTTTGAAGCGGAGCTGTCTCAAGTCAGAGCTCAACTAGAGAGGACTTCAAGTGCAAAGCTTGATGAAATGCTAAACATTCAGAAATCTGCTTCGGATCGAACAGGTTTAGGGTATGATCTTTCTTCCTCTCATATTGCTTCTACTAGTGCTACTGTTTTTGTTTCTTCTACTAATAACACTGAAACTAAGAACATTAATGTTAAAACTGAATTAGCTAGTGAGAACTTAGATAAGGGTAAATCTATCTTAGGAGCACCCCCTAAGTAAGATAAAAAAGATGCAAATAACCCTAGGGCTAAGAAGGCTAACTCTCAAAAACCTAAACAAAAGAAGCAGCATCTCTGTCATCATTGTGTAGCTGCCGGTCATACTCGACCAAATTGCTACAAGTGGCTAGCCACTCAACAGAGCAACGGCATGATAGCATTTGGAAGCCAAAATCAGCTTCAATCCTCTCTTGCTCCTCTTGGAGATCTTCTTAAAGCCCTTATGTTCCTTTCGAACTTGAACGGTTTCAATTCTTCCCCCTCACCACCGGTTCAAGGTTTTAATCAAAGGAAAAGTTCTTCCAAGGTGTGGAAGAAAAAGGACTCTAAGTGATTTCATTACTTTCTTTTCCCTTCTTGTTTTTCTTTTTTGATGCATTGCTTGTGTGTTTTGCATGTTTGTTGAGTCAGTCTAGTTTTATGATTTGCTTTATTTAACATATTTTTGTGTGTTTAATTTCAATTTTGTTTATTTTTTTTAAATATAAAAATTAAAAAAAATTGAAAAATCAAAAAAATACAAAAACAGTGTGTTTTTTGTGTACTTTGGTACTTGTGTACCTTGGATGGCCATTGAAACAAAGTTTCTAAACTTTGTATCTCTTGTAACTTAGATGAGCATCTCTATGCACAACTAAGCAAATGAGCTTTATGGCTCTTGTTTGTGCTGAGTAAGATTAAGTTATCTCTTAAACTTAACACTCATATCACTCTTTTTGACGGGTAGGACTAGAAAATTATAAGAGAAAGGCATAAATAACCATCTTACCACTGTTGCTCGCCAATCATAATATGACACATGTATGCTTCGGCATAGCAAAAGTGCAGTGTCAAAGACACCTGTATGCTTCAGCATAGCAAAAGTGCAATGTCAAAGACATTTGTATGCTTCGGCATAGCAAAAGTGCGATGTCAAATGCTTAACATCTTGGGTATTTCTTTTCTCTCTTTTTATGCCCATGTATGATATGCTAAAAATAAAAGAAAATAAAAAGTAAAAAGATCAAAAATACTTTAAATATGGTTGCAAGCGTGTATTCTAGGAGATGTGGGAGTTATAGGATGTACATCGAAGGTGATAGTCCCCATAAAACAGTTATGATTGTGTGTGAGTTAAAGTTATTTTCTCATATCTCAGATCGTCATAACATGTATACACATATGCAATCTTGCGATGTTTTTTCACACACAACATGCAATATTCTTTGCTACTTTTGATACATATGCAGGTACAATGTGATTTGGTCATTACAAGTGTTTACATGTGCTAATGTATGTTCACTAAACTGTCTTGACTTGTTTTCGAAAAATAAAATTGGTTAGACTTGTTTAGTGTGTGTGTGTGTGTGTTTTTGAGGATCCATGTGCTTAATTCTTTGTTGAGAGATGATTTTGAGAGTTTTATATGTTGATTGGATCAATGGTTGAGGTGTATGTTGGATTGCATTCATTTCTGTGTTTTTCACTTTTCGAAAAACTGCTTTTTAAACATGTCTCGACACCTCCTCAACACCTCCTCGACACCTTGTTATCTGTCGAGCTTCTCAAGCCTTTTTTTCTTATCGCAATCTAGACACCTCTTCGACACCTGGTGGATCAATCAAGAAATCTCCTGTCTCCTCGATAGCTTCTCGATCGATCGAGCTTCTGTTCTTGGTTCTGGTGTTCATTCCTCGACATCTTCAGCTGTCGACGTGCTTTTTCTCGACAGCTACCTCGACAGCTTTCTCGATACCTATCGACACCTCAGCTGTCAAGAATTACTAAGGTGCCTATTTAAGCTTCAGTCGCGATTCGAACTTCATTTTCTCGATCTCTCTCGATCTGTCCATGGCGGTTCCTCTCCCAAACTTGATTTTCTCCCTCAAAACTTCCAACCCACTTGATTTTTGGCCATTCCTTGGTTCTAATCACTTGGTAAGACCTCATTTTCCTTCCATTTTCATGCATTTCATGTTTTAAAGCTTAGGTTTTGGGGTTTTTGAAAATTTTTGTGGTTTTTCAAAATTAATGAGTTTTTCTTGAAATTTTGGGTTGGGTTTTCACTTAAATGTGTTCAAGATGTCATACATTGCATTCCATATGCATGAGAATGGTATTTACATGCATTTAGATGTGTGCTCTATGTTTATGTGCTGTTAGGATTGAATTGGGCTGAGCCCATGATGTTTTTCAATTTGCATGTCACATGTTCATGCATTCTCATGCATACGTACTTTTTGTTGAATATATTTGATATGTGTGAACTGTGTTGGGACTTTCCTGATTGTCTCCCTCTCTATCTCTTTCTCATTCCATTTACGTTAGTAGTGTCTATGGCACCCAAATGTAAATCCACTCCAGCTCAGAACCCTCTGCATTTTAGAGCTTCTTCATCTTCTGATTCCGCTCCTCTAAATCTTCGATTCCATGATGGAGATGCCCACAAGGCATTTTCGGAGAACTTTTCTAGACAAGGTGTTCATTCGAAACACCAAGTCATTTTGACGAACTTCGCCGACACTGACCTTCCCTCTGTCATTCACAGTAGGGGATGGGAGTCACTGTATGACATCCCGGTCACATGTCCTCTCGTGCTCATTCAGGAGTTTTACTCCAACATGCACGGAATCGATCGTTCAGTACCTCTTTTTTTCACTCACGTTTGAGGTACGCGCATCCCTGTCACACCGTAGCTCGTTGCGATGTGCTTAGAATTCCTAGGATAGAGTTTCCTGACGATCCTACCTGTGAGCATCTAAGGACTGTGTCCAAAGATGAGCTCATTTCCGCTTTTTTTCAGCACCCAGCTGATTGAGGTGAGCATCAGTACACATCATGTAGATCTTTTGCTAAAGGTCCTAGATTCCTAAACATGGTGATGACTTTTGTACTCCATCCACTCTCTCACTACAACTCTATCACAAAGCCTCATGCTCGATTTTTTTTATCTCTTCTTGAGCATCTTACTATAGACTTTCCTTCTCATTTTATCCTTTTTATCATAGATGTTCATCTAGATTCGGCGTCCCGTGATAAGCTCATCTTTCCTTCCGCTATCATGAGGATCTTACGTCATTTTTCTCTCCCTTTTCCTATGTCCGACCACTTCACACACATCTGTGCCATAGATGCCGCTACCGTAAAATGTAGTGAGGCTTAATTTAGGTCGCGACAGACAGATTCTACTCCTCCCTCCCGTTCAGCTCCATCCAGATCTACTCCATCTACCTCTGCTCCTTCTTCCTCTACGGGCGATGTATCTCTTGGAGACATCATGGCGCAGCTGCAGCGCATGGATGCTCGCCTCGATACACTCTCCTCTGAGTTGTATCAGGTGAATGTTCGTGTTGGTCGTATTGCACGATGGTAGGCGACCATGGGTGGTTTTGCTCCAAAGGCTACTCCTTTATCACCTTTTCCAGCGGCTTCAAACTCTGAGGATGATGATGGTGATGATAATGACGTTTCGGATGATGATGATAGAGATGCTAGCTCTACTGATGAGATGTCTACATGACACTCTATCCTTTGTCACTCGTGACAAAAAGGGGGAGTAGTTTTGGTTTATGAGAGTAGTCATCTTAGGGGGAGAGTTAGTATAGGACATTTTTGATAGGGGAAGTGTTGATATTTTGAGGGATGTAGTGAGATTTTGATGTATCTTTTCTTTTCTATTCTTTATAGATACATTGATCTTGTATATGAGGTCTTGTGACCAGTTTTACATACATTGTACTTATTTTCTCTATATGTGGATATATGTTTCTTTCACCTCTCTCTTCATGTGTTGGTTCTTCTCTATCTTTATATACATGTTCATTATACTTGTATGCAATCTATTATTTCTGTTTCACACAAGATACCTTGATAAATTTTATTTAAAGTGTTTCAGAAATACAGGCTGTCAAAGTCTACTTACCATAAACTCTTTTCTTGCAAAGTTTTTCAAGAGTTTGTATTAGGATATATTTTATTGTATTCAACAAGTGAATATGAGTTGAGTGATTTATGACTTCTCTCATATGCTCATTTGTTTATTATGGTTTTGTCATGGATTGCCAAAGAGGGAGATTGTTAGGACATATGTGTTCTCACTTGTCAAGAACATATGTCACTTATTTATGTAAATTGGCTAATCCTTTGACAAAACGCACTCTACTTGTAATTGGGTAGTTCTAAGTATTTTTAATACTTCAAGAAACAAGGTTTCAAGATCAAGTGTTGAAGTCATCAAGTCTGTCCAAGAAAAATCAAGCTGAAGTGCAAATTCATTAAATCTCGACACTTGCTCGATAGCTACCTTGACACCTGCTATATGTCAAGAATTACAAAATCAGATTTTCTGATCTGATTTTCTTAGGATCCGTGAATATGCTTTTGGGCCTTCTTTTATCCAAACCCTAAACATATAAAAGGATTGTTTTAAGAGCCATCAAGATGTACACAAGTTGCAAAAGCATTGAGCAATCTATGTTCAAGCAAATTGTGATCAAAAACGAAGTTCTTGACCTAGTTCATCTTCTCTGAAGAAGTTGCTATGTATTTGCACCAAAGGGTTTTGTGACCAAGCATCTTCTTGATCTTCATCGTGTAGTATGAACTGAAGAACTTTGCAACCAACCTCTCCTTCTTAAGTTGGTGTTTGAAGTCGCGTACTGGGATCCGCGTATTAGTTAGTCACGTACTTGGGAGCTGTGCATCAAAGTTGGGAACTGTCGCTATAGATCAAGTCCAATTGGGTATTGGGGTAAGGGTTCAACTGTAGGTTGGTAAGGTACTTGAGATTCCTTTACTTGTAATCGCTTGATTTAATATTAGTGGAGTTTCGGGAGTGGTGACCTGAAAATCACCAGTGGGGTTTTGCCACGAGGTTTTTCCCCATTCGTAAACAAATTACCGTGTCATTTAATTTCCACTGCATATTTAGTTTTTGGTAATTTGTTTGTGCTTCCACGCAATTGCATGATAAATTGATTAATTAATAACTTGGCTAAGTAATTAATTGGTTTAATCACAAGGGGTCATTCAGATTGTGGCCTATCAAGATCCATTTTCTTGTTATTAAATGCTTCAAGGAGGACATATAAGGTTTCAGCCAAAAAAAAAAAAAAAAAGGACATATAAGAAAAAGAGGTAAAGGAAATACTTCAAGATTGCATTTGGATATTGGAATTTGAATTTTCAATATATAGATTTGGAATCCCTTAATTCCAAATATTTAAATCTTAAAATTACTTGATTGAATTCATTTTATACATAGGATGATTTGAAATTCTAAAATTTTAAATCAATTGTTTGGATGGTTTAATAATCTCTAAATTTGGATTTGAAATCCTCAGCCCCATGGTTGACCAAACTATAACCGATGGGGTGTGAGAGACCATGCCCCCAATTCAATCCTCTTAAATGGTTTAGCAAAATCCACGCAAATCCACCCTCTTATTGGTGTCTCAAGAGACAGTAGAGGTTCTATTGATTTCATTATCTCTTCTAGGTCAAGAGTTTTACATGGAGTCAACACTTATTTTATTGAAAAAATAAGAAAACCAAAATTGAAAAATACATCTCTTATTGATGAATTGAAATTAAATGTACATCTCTTTAAAATAACTAGAAAATTACATGGCTTTGGGCATATATACAATCTAAGAAAAGTACATGACTTTGCTTTCTAGTTACAATTTAGAAATTGAAAATTACAAGTAAAAGCATCATTGATAATATACAATCTAAGAAAAGTGCATTGCTTTGATTTCTAGTTATAATCTAGAAATTGAAAATTGCAAGTAAAAGCATCATTGATAATCTAAGTTTGGAGGCTAGGTTACATGGTGGGGAAGGTGTTAGGCACCCATTTTGCTAGTGAAACTGGTCTTCTAGACTTTGGTGGCCAATAATCATATCAAATCCTTCAAACAATTTATATAAATTAATAACATGGAATTCAAAGATTGAAACAAGCATTCAAGAGCATGATAAAGATCCAATTCTAGGCATGCAAACATGAATTAAAAAGATTGAAATTGAAAGACGTTGTGAATATGTATGTGATGTCTGATAAACTCTAGTTTAAGAGCATATAAACATAGTCATATAAGATTGTTAAGAACATGAATCTACTTGAATATCTAAACTATTTTAAGTCCATGAGAATTTCATTTTTTTTTTCTTAACCCATTGTAAATTAGAACTTTTTGATATATGGGAAATATTTGATTGTACTATTTTGTGAATCTATATGTTTGATCCAGCTAATTAGGATTTTGGTTACTTATTAAGTTGTCAACTCACCCCTTTTTCCCCCTCTAGATTAAGATTATGAAAAATAGAAAATTTTGGGACTTTTGATATTTTGTTGTGCACATGAAAGAAAACTTATAAATTTTGGGGGATTAGATGTTATTGTAAAAGTATTATATCTTTTGGCTAATTGGCATTATATACTTAAGGTTTGGATTTTGTTCCTACTGAATTACTAGAGATCTTTTCATAATTGAATTGTTGAGGATATTTTTGGATTTATTTGATGCCAGTTTCTTTGAGGATGTTTCTTAGTCTCTCAGTAGGCCTTGCACACATCTAAGGTGAACATTTTATAAGCATGCAGCCATTGTCACATGCCTAGCTTAATGGTCGGGTTTAGGGCATGACAGTTACTAAACTAAAACACAATAATAATATACCAATCATATCAATTCTTAAAAGAACACAATTTAAAACACTTCTCCATTAGTTTGAAAGGGAAAAGAAAGTATATTACAAATATATATATATATATATATATATGAAAGCTCGAAAATGTGTTGAAAACACAAGAGCTGCTTAGACCCCCAATTAAAAGTTATAGCTCGATTGATTTTACACTAACTTAATACTAAATGCGGAATAGTGTAAAAGCGAGCGGAGAAACAAACAAGCTACTCTAATCCATAATCAAAGCAACACAGCAGTAAAATGGAATGTAAAAGAGTAGGGAAGAAAGATGCAAACACAAGATAACACGCCGATGTGTTATTGAAGAGGAAACCGAAGAACTCGGCGAAAAACCTCTCCGCCACCCTCCAAGCGGAAATTGAACCTGTAGACAATCAATTGGGATACATGAGTTAGCAAGAGATTGTCCAAGCCTAATCTTCCCGATGTACCTAAGCCCTCTAAGCCCCTACTCCAACAAGGCTTCTCGGAACTGTGTCTTATCTAGGATCCCGCAACAAGCTCCATGTTGCATCTACCATTCTTGGCTTCTTCCAATGCTTCCCAGCAACACCAAAACTTCACTTGACACTCTGAAAGGGTGTGGTAAGTGTTTGGGCTATCAACCTCTCAATGGTATGGAAATAGAGAGGTAGGAGTTGAGGAAATTCCATAAGCAAATGTGTAGAGGATTGTAGGTGTAACAATCTCTAACTCTCAAGGTGTTTGGCTAGGGTTTTCTCTCAGAAGCACTCCTCAACATTTATGGGTGATGTGAGTATATATAGTGTAGGCACAGAAAGTGTGTATCAGAATGGACAGGCTGGCAGAACAGAGTGTCTCGCAGTTGTCTCGCGGGAAGGCCTTACCCGCAAGATACTCGCGAGACACAGCTGTCTCCATCCTAGCTTGACTCTTTGCATTCCAACATGTGCAAGGCACATGAGTCACTTCACAGGATGCTTAGTCGTGAGCTACCCGCAAAAACTCTTCAGTCTTCAATTGCTTGAGTCTTCACACACTCTCTCTCTATTACACAACTCTTACAATCAAATCCCACAATAAATACAAGGTACAAAAGATTGAAAAAATTACAATCAAATTTGGCATGAAATAAAAGCTAACAAAATACATAGTTGTAAATAACAACTTTACAATCTCCCCCTTTGTTTTTCGTGACAAAACCCCTAAAACAGACTCTAGATTTAATCGCGAGTTTGGAAACAGTGGCAAAACTCACTCATGTCTAATCTAAAAGTTGTGAAGCACTTGCACGTATATACCTATAACCTGAAATACTTGCACACAAACAAAATTTTCATTAAGCTTATGACAAGTTGAACACAAGGTACCTACATGAGCAAGTAAAGTGCAAATTTGTAAACACTATAAAACATGTAAGCATATCTTGATCATACAGAAAACACAGTCATTAAAGAATAACTACAATGAACATTTAGCAAGTAAATGCTCATCTGGACACGCAATGCAATTAAGAACAATCAAAAGGATCAAATGCATGTCCAACACTCAACCAATGCAAAATACACGAAGTATTTTCATCTAGGATACAAGATCCTACTAGGGCACAAGAGTGAGGTACTTAAGACATATTAGCAATATCTTAAAAGTATAAAAAGATGCTACAGAGCATAGAGATAAACACAAATACTGAAAATAAACTGAAATTAAAAACAGAGTATTTAAAGCTTTAAACAAAGCAGTAACAGTAAAAACTGTAAACATAAACCAGCAGTTATAAATGCTAAAATAAACACAATTAAACCGCTTGTAAACCAATAACTAATGTTTCTAAGCCTAAACCTATGCTCCCCCTAACACTATGCAGGCTTTGCCTCAGCTCCCCCTCAAAATTTTCTCCCCCTTTTTGACTAGAATGGCCAAAGGGCTAAAACTGATTAGACTCTGAATCTGATCCCCGCGCCATGGACATGTCATCGATCTGTGAAGACAATGTGGTGATCTGTCCTTGGAGGTATACAAACTGTGTCGCGGTGTGCTGTACATAGAGTCAAGTACTAAAGACATCTAGTCCATTTTCACTAGTAGGCAATCGGGTCTATCTAATCCTCATGCTAGTGCTGAAGATGATGGTGGAGCTGAAGACTTTAGAGCAGAAGTGAATCTATCAATCTCCTCCTTTGTATCTCCACTTACGTCCTTAACACGATCCTGTGGTATCGTATGCACACCTGTTTTGAAACCCTTGATGTGAGCTGCACTCCTAATGACTGCGTGTGCACCAATGGGATAGTCCCTCTGAACCACAGTTAGACCACTCAGAAGTTTCAGCTTTGTCTTTGCAATCAGTCCCATAATCAGTGAGGGAAAAATCATAACTGTTCTAGAATTTTTCTTTTCAATGCTTTTCTTCAGAATGTGAAAGATATGTCCACAAGTATCTATCTCCTTGTGGGTGAAAAGATCGTATAGAAACCTTGTCCTTGGAGCAAACAGTGTAGTGAGGTTGGTGACTAGGTACAAGTTATGGATCATCACATATGCTAATGTCCTCATCTCCGATGAAAATCAGATTTTATTCAGGGATGTCTTCTTCGATGTACCACCAAGTATCTTTATCATCTCCTCAGTGGAATCTAATCTATCTTCATATTGGAATGAGATTGCCTGAAAGGGAGGACAAATCTCCAAAAATTCTTGAATACTATCCCTTGTAATCATGAATTCCTTGTGCCTCACCCAGCAAACTATATGGTCTTCTTCCACAGTAGCATTTGAGAAAAATTCTTGAATGATCTCTAAATACACAACCTCAACCAGATTCAACAGCTTGGTCTAAGTCCTTTCTTTGAACGCCTCAAGGATGAAGGTATCCTCAAGGGTTTCTAGTTGGACCACCCTCTCCATAATAATGGTTGCTCTCTTGTAGCCATCATTGTATTTCATATCAGCATCTGCAGACTTAAAATTGTCCAAATCAGTGCAAGAGCGTTTTGTGGATTTCTTGGTCGCAAAATGTTTGGTAGGAGACATCTACACAATTGAACACAAAACAGACCAAAAACATGTGCAAAAACACAAAACATAATACAAAACTTGATTAGATTCAAGTTAGTTCTAAAACAAAGGTAAAATAACCTAAAACAGAGCATAAATAACTCAAAACAACATGCTAAAATAGTTAAAACATGTAAACATAGACACAATGCATGAAACTAAGTAACTGTGCATGCATGTGCATATGTGTGCATGCACTGTTGCATGAAGATGCAGCATGAGATGCATGAGGTGTGCTCAGAGGGTGCCTAGGTGTATGCCTAGTGTGTGCATGGCATGGCATTGGGGCACAGAATGGACAAAGTGTGTAAAACACAAAACCATTGACCAAAGCATGGTAAACATGACCATTCAAGACCAAAATCAGACATTGGAACTCAGTTGAGTCCAATACAACACAGAGATGTTATTCGGACATTTTGTCAAACACCTAACATGCAACAATGCACAACAGTTATGAATAATTCATGAACATGATGAAAATTTGCCTCAATATATGCTAAAATGCCTCATTGGGCCAACAGAGATGCACAAACACCAAATGGGACAACCCAATCAAAGATTTTGGAAAAAATTTCACAAAATAAAGAACCCCAACCCAATTTCGAAAAATCCCCAAATTTTGGAACCCTAACTCAAATAACTGCATAATCTTAGAAAAACATGAAGAAAATATTTTAGAAAACATACCTTGAAGTTAAAATTGTAGAAAATAAGCTTGAGAATGATGGGGTTTGAGTAAAATGTGATTTTGGATTGAAAAGGGGTTCCAGAGAGGCTTAGTGAAGGAAATGGGAGTGTTTTGAAAAACTGTCACATCTGCATTATAAAACTGAAAACATGCGTTTTTCGCGGGTTAGACAGTGGCGAGACAGTGGCGAAAATGGCCACTGAAGCACAAAAACTTTGCGAGAAGCTTTAAGTCGTAAATCAGTCGCGAGACAGTTGCGAGGGTTTCTGTCTGAATTTGAAGAAACTCTAGTTTTTGCCTAAAACTCATTTCCCAAGAAGTGTTTAGTCGCAAATACTTGCGAGACAGTAGCAAGAGTCTCTGTGTGAAATGACCAAAAATATATTTCTCTTAAGCACTTTTCGCAGGAAGCTCTAAGTCACGAGCTTCTCGCGAAATGGCCTCTGAACCAATTTTTGAAGAAAAACACAAAAATGCATTTTGAACAAAAACTAAAGACACGAAACACTTTCAAAAACATATAAAACACTCAAAAATCTTTTTGGGTTTAATCAGCAAGTACTTAAGCATACACATCACATTTGAACATGTACAATCACACAAATGAGATAAGCATTAATTAAATCAAAGTCTTGTGTGTTGTTGGTGAGTATCAAGTGTGAAATAGTTCTTAGACCAGAGTGAAGTTTCAATGATCAATTCACTCAAGTCATACACAACTGGTACTAAATCAAGTGGTCTATCTCAATTATAGAAACGAACATATATGACTCCCACAAATTGATTACAAATCTTAGAAGCTTTTCATTTGGCTTCTTTATAAATCATAACATTTGATCCATTTTGGATAATACATCTCTTTTTGAGATCGGTGCTTGATATTTTTGATATATCAACATTTAGAATTAGCCTTTGGCTTTTTGAGCACCATACATTTCAATTTAAAATGTCGCTTTCCCTTTTTCCTAGTCAAATACTAGTATATGCGACGGCTTTTGCAACTCATTATCTCTTTTCATTTTGAGATTTACATTTATTGAGCTCTTTAAGCAAAAACATTAAAAAAATAAAAATAAAAATAAAAAAACATGGGAAGATATATAGGCACAAGTCTATGCAAGTATCAAGACCATCAAGACTATTAACCAATAATTCATGACAAGATTAAAGATCTATGTACAACAATCACACAGTTTTTCATATTTTTTCCACACAGATAAATGTGCATACAAAACAAGTTAAGCTCGTAAATGCACTACACCATTAGTAAGAAAATACTGGGCCAAACTTATATGTGATATACACAACATAAGTGATCAAACATTTTGAAGCTTTTTCAATTTTTATGTGTTTTTAGATTTTTACTCACACAAAAACAAAAGCATAAAAGTAAGATCAACTGCAAGCACAATAAAAACAATGTATATAAAGAGATGCATGATGCACAAATGCATGACAATGAAGCATCTAATGCATGAAAGGTACTACAAAGATCGAAAGAATTAGATCAAGGACCAAAAGAGCAAAAGCTCAACCATAGGAACGTTTTCTCATCCAAACAGAATGATTATTTGGAATGAGTATCTCATGAGAATTGAGACAAAGGTTGGAAGAATGAGAACCGAAGATGCACATAGACAAGGAGTTAAGAGCATTAAACACTTTCTTTAACAACATGCTATTTGCACTCAAATCCGGTTTACCCTGCACAGCACAACTTCCAAAAAACTCAAGTTTCTTTTTTCTTTTTATTATTTTAAGAGCCTGGAACTTAGAGCAATAAGGTCTTAGATGACCAAAGGCACCACAATGGTGACAACCAATGTGTTTAGGTCCACTAGGCTTTTTGGAAAGGGATCTAGCAACATGATTTTGTCCTCTCTTCAACTTGGAGCATTAAGATCTTATGTGACCAATCACGCCACAATGGTGGCAAGTTGAAACAAACTTAGATCCGTCCAAAACTTTAGGTTGAGGCCTAAACAGAGGCTTAGGCTTAAGAGTCTTTCTCTCCACTTTTTGATTTCTTTTGTGTGGAGGAATGTACATCAATTTGTCCTTAGAGATAGAACACACAATACGCACAAAATTAGGTACCACAATATGATTACAACATATATTATCTTCCTTTTTAGCAATAGGTTCAGCAATCAAACACTTGGCATGCATTTGAAGAGATTCATTTTCACATTTAAGATCATCAACAAGTTTGTTAGACAAAACAAGTTTAGCATCCAAGTCCATATTCAAACTTTCAAACTCTTTTAGCTTTTCAAGAGAATTTTCAGCAAGTTTCTTATATTTCTCAACCAATTTGTTGAATTCATTGAGCTTAGCAATCAACTCATCCTTTTCACGAAATAACTTACTCAAATTCTTTTGAAACTTCTTAGCCTTTTTCTTCAAGAGTTTGTCATTTGGAATATCAGCAACAATAAATGATTCAAGTAATATGTCATCACAATTATGAGGATTAATACTCGTAGAGGCATTTTCACAAACACATGGCATGTTACACTCACAAACATCCATAGAAGCATACAAAACACTATCCATGGCAAAACAAACAAGGGGTCAAGGATCACACTTAGGTAACGAAACCAAATCAAGTGTACTTGCTCTGATACCAATTGAAAGCTCGAAAATGTGTTGAAAATACAAGAGCTGTTTAGACCCCTAATTAAAAGTTACGGGTCGATTGATTTTACACTAACTTAATACTAAGTGTGGAATAGTGTAAAAGCGAGTAGATAAACAAACAAGCTACTCTGATCCATAATCAAAGCAACACAGTAGTAAAATGGAATATAAAAGAGTAAGGAAGAAAGACGCAAACACAAGATAACACGCCAATGAGTTGTCGAAGAGGAAACCGAAGAACTCGGCGAAAAACCTCTCCTCTGCCCTCAAAGTGGAAATCAATCCACTAGACAATCAATTAGGATACATGGGTTAGCAAGAGACCCTCCAAGCCTAATCTACCCGATGTACCTAAGCCCTCTAAGCTCCTACTCCAACAAGGCTTCTCGAAACCGTATCTTGTCTAGTTCTCCGGATCCCGCAACAAACTCCATGTTACATCTGTCATCCTTGGCTTCTTCCAATACTTTCTAGCAGCACCAAAACTTCACTTGACACTCTGAAAGTGTGTGATAAGTGTTTAGGCTATCAACCTCTCAATGGTATGGAAATGGAGTGGTAGGAGTTGAGGAAATTCCACAAGCAAATATGTAGAGGATTGTGGGTATAACAACAATCTCTAACTCTCAAGGTGTTTGGCTAGGATTTTCTCTCAAAAGCACTCCTCAACATTTGTGGGTAATGTGGGTATATATAGTGTAGGCACAGAAAGTGTGTATCAGAATGGATAGGCTGGTAGAACAAAATGTCTCGCGATTGTCTCACGGGAAGGTCTTACCCGCGAGATATTCGCGAGACATAGCTATCTCCATCCTGGTTTGACTCTTTGCATTCCAGCATGTGCAAGGCTTGAGTCTTTGCGAGATGCTTAGTCTTGAGCTACCTGCGAAAACTCTTCAATCTTCAATTGCTTGAGTCTTCACACACACTCTCTCTCTATCATACAGCCCTTACAATCAAATCCCACAATAAATACAGGGTACAAAAAATTGAACAAAATTGCAATCATATTTGGCACGGAATAAAAGCCAACAAAGCATATAGTTGTAAATAACAACTTTACAATATATATATATATATATATCTAATGCTACAACACTTTTATTTTCTTTTATTAGATGAGTTTCTTTGACAAATTTATATTGGTTTGTATTACTTTCATATAGCCTTTATGCTTATAAAAATTCAAAATATCCAATGAAAAAAAAATACTTATTTAGCTTTTTGGGTAAAGTTTGTGATATGTTTTTGTGTTAGGATTTAAAACTTCAGTTATATATTATTTTAACGGGTGTGTCGGGGTTTGTCCTACAAAAGTTTTTTCCATTCTAATCATATCACAATGTTAATTTATTTTTCGATGAACGTAACTCTAGTTTGGTGTTGATGCCCACTTTTGACAAAAGGGCCCAATGGCAGAAGAAGGCCAGCAATATGAAAAAGATGGAGAAAGAAAATAATAAAATATAGACCATTAGACCAGAATGACAGAATAGTGGTCAACAGGCCCACAAAATAATAAGTGGCCAAAGAGAAAGCAAATAGATCGAGGAAGCCTAAGGAATGAAATAGTAAGCCCATGGGAATTGTAAGAGATTGAGAGAAAGTAAAAATGGGATGAGAAAGTCCAAGAAAGGAATTAGTTAATTCATGGGGTTGGCACAAAGGCCAATAAGCCCGAAAGGTAAAGATGTAGTAATTGTGCCGGGGAAGCCCAAAGGATTTAGCAAAAAACCCATGGGAGTGAAAGCAGTAAGGAAGAATGAAATAGGTTGAGGATGCCCAAAGAATAAAATGGGCCAAGGAAGCACAATGCATGGAATGGGCTAGCCCAGTAGAAATGTTAGGCAGTAAAATCCAAAAGAAGGAATATTATAAGAAATTGACATGGCAGACACTTCAGCCCATAAGCCCAGAGGTAACAACAGGTAAAAGGATAAGTGATATCATAACAAGAGCAATGCTGTGGCATAAAAGGAGCACAAACCAACCCACGAACACAAGACAAAAGGCAACATAGGCCAAATGAAAGGGAGAGAGCCACGCCCAAGCAATGCCCAGTCCGAAAAGGAGATGGGATGCAGAGAACGAAAGCCCAAAGGCCCATGTAGCATTCACATCGAAGGAGATAGGGTTCCCGCTCAAGCTCTTTTGGGAGAAATGTCCTGCTGGGGTGACCTCTCGCCCAAAAGAAGTAAATATGAGTTGGAACTACTAGATGCATGCTGTAGAGGTTGGTAAGGGAGAAACTTAACCCTTATCGAATGAGAGTATTAAGAGAGATAAGAGACAAAAAAAAAACCACTTTTGTCTAGAAATGAGGCATGGCTCAGCCAACACAGTGTAGTGGTGGTAGTTGGGCAGCCGACAAACCAGCAGTTAGTCTTGAAAGGATGCCCACAATGAGCCAAAGGTGGTTAAGAGGTAAAATAGTAAATCCTATCACGGCAGACAATATAAAAGGCCATAGACGTGCACAGTAAAAGGGAATAGACAGATAAAAGAAAATTGAGAGATAAAAAGAAAGAAGAGAAAACATAGTAAATAAAGAAGGAAGAAAGAAAGAACACAAAAAACCACAAGAAATGAAAAAAAAAAAAAAAAAAAAAAGAGTGATAGGAGCAAACGCATGCATTAATTGGCTATCCATTTCTCTCCCTTTCAATAGCCCACTCTCTAATATACTAAGAATTCAAGATTAAGCCATTTAAGTCCTTTTTCCAAAGTGTGTAACTTCTACGGCAGGAGCCCCCTCTGAGGTTACCCATATTGGAGATTGGTTCCCTTTTTGGACTTGTATCTGCTAAATAGCCTAGCCCATTCCTTTGACAGGGGCATCTTCTTTTCCCTTATTTTGATTGATTAATGACTAATTTGTTATCTTACCATTAATTTCTCTTTGCTATGACCTTGTAACTCGTAATCATATTGTTATGTATTCCTTTGTGAAGTTACTCATATATTATTGTTATTAGTAGAAAATGTTTTAGTTATTCTGCCGCATCGTGTTTCCTACTATAACATCTACAACAGTCTTTCCTGCCATGAGTACGTGGTATGTTAAAGGTTCCTACTAGGACGCATCTGAACAAGGATGGCCCAACTTGCGCATAAGCTAGCATAAGGTGTGTTTTATTTAGGCCAGTCCCGACTCTCCTACCCCAAAATTATGGCCCGTGGTACAGCAGGAGCAATCCAGCTTAAAAAACAAAAAGGCCCATCATATTTAAATTGGCAACTTCACTTGGGACTTGGGAAAAATACAAGGAAAGTAGATAAAGCCCTCGCAAGCTATGCCCTTACATCAAAAACGACGCGAAACATGAGTATCATACTCTCACAAGCATAATCAAGGCCAGCCAGGCCCTACCAGCCTAATCAGGAGAAAGGTGTTAATGGAGTGGGGGCTAGGCTATAGCAGCAAGAAAGAACCCCCACCGACAATACCAACTTCTTTATTGAGGTACTACAGTCCGTGCAACATTCCCAACAGCAACTGACAGAAGAGATTTGACAGATGAAGGTAGATAAAATGAAAAAGAACGTAAGCCAACATGACCTAAAACATGTGGCAAACAAGGAAGAAACCCCTGTAGGCAATGGCCCATAAAATGTAGAATAGCATTTTATTACGATGGCCGAAGTCGTAACACTTTTAGAGCAAGAAAGGGCTATGGTGCCCAAGGAGAGATTCTACGCATGAAAGCCTCCTTATCCGCTAAAGATACTCAGCAAGCCATATCCCGAGAGATATGAATCACGAACTTTTGAACAATACGATGGCAGAAGGGGAAGTTCTATCGAGTACGTGAGCAAGTTTATTGACACTTTCGGTCCCTACGCAGCAAACGAGGACTTGTGTCTTAAGNTGTAGAATGAATATGCAATGGCAGCGAACTCTTGAAAAAAAAAAATATATATATATATATATATATATATCTCAAATGGAAGAGCACAGTAATAAAGAAAAAGACAGTTTCATGTGCACTTTTAATATTATTTATTTTTTATATAAAAATTTTGTTCAAAATAATTTTTTTTTCTCTTTTTAGTGTATTTAAAAGATTTCAAAAAACGTAACCAAAATTAGAAGAAAAAAAATTAGACATAATTAATACGTTGATTGATTGATGAGTATAAAGTGAGTAGTGCTTATTACACACCACTTAGTGCACACAAAGTATACACAAATTGTCTTTTGCACTAAGTTAATCATGACTTCAAATAATTTCAGTTCAAAATTTTTTATTTCAAATTGTGATTTGAAGTCATGATTTCAGTGCAAAAGGTGATTTGTGTGTACATTGTGTGCATTAAGTGAGTATATAATAGTTATTTCTTAAAGTATAATTGTAAGGGTTATATTTTTATGTATTGGCATATACGAGATCAAAATACACTTTATATGTAATTGAGTTTTTAGTTTCAAGTGATTTTAAGAAGACATATAATTCATTAACAAGTGGTATTATTGAAAATACAAGACTTCTCAAGAAAAGATGTTGTGTAGGTTTTGATACCTATCAACTTATCGACAATAAATGAATCTCAATACTTGCTTGACATATCGAGATGCGGGAAAATTGAACTATAAATTTTGTTTTCAGCCTATGATGACTTTCCTTTCTAAGGATTCTTGCACTAGGGTTCCAGAGCATATAAAATACATAATTTATAGCCATCATCATAGAGGTAGAGATACACACATAATAGAGAGTTTATGCAACGTTTGAGTGTCTAAGGTTTTGTATCAAGCTACTACGTACCGGTTCATCCAAGCGTGGATTGAAGAACTCTACAAAGCTACAACAATCAATATGGTTGCTGTGGAATTAGTCATGGATAGGAGATTCAAGCAAAGGAGAAGCCTTGTACAAGATCTAGTCCACTTAGAGATTGGAGCTGAGCTTTCTAATAGATTCGTAAATTCATTGCATTTATAACCTCTATTTCTTGTTAATGGATTATTAGGAATTGATGACCTAAAATTTACTCGGTGCAGTTTTACTTGTGAGGTTTTCCACTTTTCCTCATTGTGATCAAATCATTGTGCCAAACTTATTTTCCGCTACAATCTAGTTTGCTTGGTGATTTGATTGTGTCATAATTAAATTTGCATGTAATTTGGACTAATTAATTAACTTAGGTAAATAGTTAATTAAATTCCCACGTAATTTGGACTAATTAATCAATTTGCAAGTAATTCTCACATGGCCTTACAGCCCCAGTGGAGAGTACACATTTAAGTCAGGGTACCAGTTTTTGTAGCTAGAGTTTCACAATAGCCAACTAGGTCAATCTGATATTGCACAACTGAAACCTTTGTGGCAAGCAATTTGGAGTTTAATCGTTCCGTGTAAGGTAAAAAAATTTGGTTTGGAGAGCAACCAAAAATTCTTTACCTATGAAGAAGAATCTGGTTAAGCGACAGATTATCATTAGAGACAATTGTGAACTCAGCCATGATCATCAAGAAGACGTGAGGCATGCACTATACCTTTGTCCAAAACTAGATGAGCTTTGGTATAAAGTCCCCATATGGAATCATAGTAGTTTAAAGCAAGTTTCAAACTTCGTTGATCTATTAGGGTTTATTTTTGCAGAAAATAGAGACCCAACTTTGTTCTCAATGGTGATTTGGACGCTACGAAACCATCAGAATAATCTCCGACTTGGAAAAGTTATTGGTACTCTGGATCAGTTATTAAGTTAGGCAAGAGACAAATTGCATGAGTTTGCTCTCCACAAGACCTCCACGATTACACCAGTGGGGCGACAACCTACAAGCTAGCAACCTCCAGAAAACTCTCAGTACAAAATTAACTTTGACAACACTCTTTTTCAATCATAAAATTGTGCTGGTATTGGAGTGATAATTAGGAATGAGTTTGTTAGGTTATGGTCTCTCTATCCCAACGCATCCCCCTACCTTTTACAGCTATCGAAGTCGAAGCTTTGGCAGCACGATAGGCTCTTTAACTGGCTATGGAAACAAGTTTTGACCAAGTTATCTTGGAAGGTGACTCATAGATCCTGATCGAGTCCAAATCTTCTATTCCACTATTCCTATTCTACTATATACTCTACAAATAAAAACATGTCATATGTCCATCTATTTTATCAAATGTTAAATTTATGCCTTCTAAATTTAGCATTTAATAAAATAGATGGACATGTAGCATGTTCTTATTTGTGGAGTATATAATAGAGTAGAAAGAGTAAGACAGAAAATTTGGAGTCATCCTTATCACAGCACTCAAGGATGACTCTTACTCATTATCGCACTTCGACCACATCGCAAAAAATATTCAGTACATTGCCTCTTATTTTTCAATGTTAAATTATTCTCATGTATGTAAACATTATAATATTGTACATGAGCAATTTTCACACCCAATTCCAAGTTTGAATGGAAAATGTACCATTAAACATCATCAAAACAGGCTGGTTTTAGCGTGACTCAATCTATAACTTAACAATAATAATTTTTTATTTGTAATTCGCTAAGGTTTGTAAGTCTTTTCCTTTTTTAATCCAACTTGCATTTTGGGCTATAAAGTTTGAAAACCGGATGTGAAAGCAATGCCATGAATTCTGATTCCTGTTTCTTTTCCGGCTCTAATAAAGGGGTCAAGTCCATGCCGTGCGTAATAATAATAATAATAAAAGTCTGTCCCTGCCGTGCTCTAAAAGTAAGTCTTCTGAGAAAAAAAAGAGAGTAAAGTCTAGTATATGGTTTACCCCGGCATATATGCCGGGTACAACATATATTTTTTTCGCTAAATTAGGGTCCGAAACTTCCAGTCATAAAGATGCGCAATTGCGGAGAAAAGGTATATGTTGATTCTTTTATTATCGTGTTTTACCCTCCCCCGAGAGAACCGTATTTTGGTTACCGTCTTTTCTTTATTAGAAGAAACTAAGCAGAAATTGAAGTGTTCCGTGTTTACACGTTTCGCAGTTGTATATAAGTGTTACTTCAGCTTCGTAATTTTCAGGTATCGCTGCTAATTTAAGTCGTACCGTGTTGCAGTTTTTCATTCATTTGAAAGCAGATCTACAACATATCCTTAAACAAAATTATAATAAAGTTTCGATTTTTTGGGCGTTGTTGGGTAGAGGGAAGTCTTTTTTAACTTGTTTCTAAATTGGGTTTCGAAATCCTATATTGGATTTATTTGGTTTATTTGGCGATCGAAGCGAAGTTTAAGATTTATGGCAGTAAAATTAGTTATTGAAGTTGAGGCATTTGGAGGCGCAGTTAAGAAAGAGGTCAATCTTAAACGCCTCGGATCCGGACTAAATCGTTTATTGCTTTTGTTCAACGATGATACAAAGCGATTAGATCTCCCAAAAAAGAATACAAAGCGCTCGATAGAAGACGTGAAAAAGGGTGAGAAGCAAGTTCGCAAGTGCTCGAAAAGCCGGTGGTGGAGCTGCTGTTTTAGAGTCTGTTGCCCCACCGAACTTTGCGAGTCGGACGAGGATATCGCAAGGTCCTGTGAGGATGATACGGAAGCAAATAGCATAAGGAATCATGGGACCGAGATTTCGGTAAACTTGAATATTATTCAAGAAGAAAAGGATTCGAACTGGGATAGACCAAGGGCATTTTGTGCGGTTCGTAGACCCCCGATTTTTACAGTGGGGTTTGATATGCCAATGAAGGAGTTGAAGACACTGCTGTTGAAAGATGAGGTGCATCAGCTTCTATTGACTGCTCCTGCTGGAAGTGGGAAGACCACATTGGTCCAAATGCTCTGTCAGGATGAGAAAATCAAAGGTACTACTTCCATCTCTTTAATTTGTTTGGGGTCCAAGACCATAAATTAGTTATTTATTTAAAATCAAGTATAAATATAAAATATGTTCTTCCTGCTATTTGATATGTAGGATGTAGCATTATTATTAGTAAAGTTTCTATATTTAGGTCTTGCTAGCATTTACTTTTTGATTGATAATATCACTAATTCAAGATTTTCTTCTAATATTATGTGTTTTAAGTAGGATATTATCAATATTAATTTTAAAACATTTTCTTTTTTGTAGAAACAATTGTAACATGTTTTGTTAATAAAATTTTATAACAGATAAACGTATTTAGATATTATTTATAGCCTATTTATATAATCAAAGGACAAAATTTAGGTAAGGTAGTTAGGTGTTGTTGCCTAGACTCTCCTCTAAAAATTCAGCCATGTGGCTTTTTCTTATAAGATAGAAGTGTATTTTTAGTTAAGTACTGTCACATGGCTGAATCTTAAGAAGGTGAACCTAAGGAATAACATCTAAGTACTGTATTTAAGTTTTGCCCTAATTAGAATAGTTATAGTATTACATATTATAACTTCATTACGATTGTTTTCATTGTTATCTTTTTGTTATAGCATTTCATTATCTTCTAAGAACTTTTTATGAATTTCTTTATTAATATATCCTATTTGAGATTTAGGTAATTTGAACCCATCTCTCTCTATATATATATATATATATAATTGGCAAACATTTTAGGTAATTCTATTGTTTGAAAGTATTTATATTGCTAGTGTCTGAAACTCTGAATCCTTCATAGTATAAGTAAAGTGTCAAGTAGTAGGCTAGTAGCAAAAACAAAATTTATAAAAAAATAAAAAATAAACTTCATTGTTCATTGTTCATTGTTCAATTCTAAAATGAAACTATTCTTGAATATTGTGTGTTTGGCTATAATTGGAATGAATAGGATTGCATTTACAGATGAAAATTAAAATTTACAAGTGAATTGAAATACAGTTAAAATAATTTTTTTTTTTAATATTATGTCTCATTAGCTAAGTTGTGTTGCGCCTTTAGTCTAAGCCAGTAAGGCATTTTTTGCTTATTTTGGCCCATGTTCTCAAGCCTTTACAACGCTTTCATATACACACCCCCAAAAAAAAAACACAGAGAGAGAGAGAGAGAGAGAGATTACGTTGTAGCTCTTCTTCCTACTTCTACCATGCCCATTGAAATATATTAAAGCAAGTGTCTCAAAAGTGTTTAGAGTATTTTTTTTCACAAATTTTTTGGAATATTTTATTATGATAAAGTTGGATTTGTAGAGCTCTTAAAGAAGCAACTATTTATCCAAGTTTGTTGTGTAACTCAATTTGTGTGATAAAACTTGGAAAGCACGGACACGGCATTTGGGCTGCCCGTGCCTGTGTTTGACATGTATAGGACATGGGAAACGCGTTAGACACGGCTGCATGTGTGTCCTAACCATTTAAAAATAATAATAAAAATAAAATAACAGAACAGCGGGACGCAACATGTGCCCAAAAAAAGAAGAAGCTGAAACCAACTATCTCTCATGCCAATCTTCTCTCCACCGATCTTTTTCTTCTTCTTCTTTTTCCTCTCACACTGATCTTCTTCCTCCCAAGCCGATCTCGTCTTCTTCAGCTCTTAAATCTATAATCTATTTTGCTTTTATAATTTTACCCCTTTTCCCTTTTTGTCTATGTGTGCTTTTTATTGCTTTATCTATCTCACAGTGTCACACGTGAAGAGCTCTTTTATATCGAGCCACCCACTTGAACAAAAGATGTGTAAATAGGTGCTTCTTTTCAAATTTTTGTGTTTTATGAGTTAAAGTCCACCATCTATCAAGCCAGGTAGTCAACTTTTTAAAATTCTTTTTTTCATTATCTAGGTAGATAGTAGACACATGTATATATTATCAACGGCTAGGCTAAAAATACACTTCTAAAAGAATTTTTAACAATTGTTTAAAAACAAATAATATTTTTGTTATAAAACAAATTTTATAAGCTTTGAAATATATATATATATATATATGTATGTATGTATGTATGTGTGTGTGTACATGCTGTAATCGTGTCCTAATTTTTCAAAAATTATCTTGTTTGCTGTGTCATACTCGTGCCTGTGCTTCTTAGCTCATAACTACAAATTGGTTGATTTGGAAACTGATATTGGAAGACCTCCTTTATTGTAAGGATTTGTATGGGCCCGCTGGGGGTGATGAAACTAAGCCAAAATATATGGATGATAAAACTTTAAAAAGTTGCATCAAAAGTCCATTTGGAAACATTAGGCACTGGTTGGATGATAGTGTAATCCATCATTTTTCTAATGAAACCGATGCTCATGAGTTATGGAAGAAGTAGGGAACGTGGCTTTCTTGATTAGGAAGCTTGCTAATATGAATTTTATAGAGGATTACCACAACCCAACCACTTGAATGAATTTTAAAGTGATTGTGAATTAGTTGTCTACAATGAAGATGGTCCTTGCAGTTGCAATCTTTATTGCTTTTAAGTTCATTGCCAAATAGTTGGGACACCTTAGTTGATACATTGAGTAACTCTGCTCCTAAAGGTGTATTGTCCATGAGTGAAGTTACGAGTAGTTTGGTCAATGAAGAAACAAGAAGGAAGTCAACTAGTACAGAAAATGCACAAGCTCTTGTTACATAGAACATGGGTTAAAGCAAGAGTAGTGAACATAAGGATAATGGCAAATCCATGGGAAGATCTCTGACAAAAGGGAAATCTGAGAAATGCAAATGATTTCATTGTGGTAAAGAATGCCATTTGAAAATGAATTATTGAGCATGGAAAAGATAACAAAAGGAGGTAAATAATTAAAGGAAAGATTATGACAATAATATAACGGCTACTTGCTCAGGTGTACAAGTAATGGTTCTTTCTTGGGGGAAGGATATGTGCTTGCATGTTGGGGAGGAAATTGAGTGGTTTGTTCTGCTTCTGTCCATTATACTCCTAACAAGGAGTTCTACACTTCGTACATGGCTAGAGACTTTGGTTTTGTGAAAATGGGCAACAAAAGTTATTCGAAAATTGTGAGAAGTGGTGATGTTTGCATCTAAACTAATGTCGGGTATACATTGACTTTGAAGGATGTGCGACACGTTCGAATTGTGTCTTCATCTTTTTCATAACCACATTGGGATTATGACAATTACTTTAGTAATGGAAGATGTAAACTTAACTAGGGGTCACTTATGGTGGCTAAAGGCAATCTTTGTTGCACTTTTTACAAGACACATGTGAAGGTGTGTAGAGGTGTATATGTTGTGAAAGAACAAATCAAAATGGAGGTACAAAAGGTTGACTCACATCAACGATAACAGGTTTCAAATTTTAGCAAAGAAGTCTCTTATTCCCTTTTTCAAAGGTAAAATGCTAAACCCTTGTAATCATTGTTTTTTTGATAAACAACATAATATTTCTTTTGCCATATCCTCAAAAAAGAAATCTAATCCTTTTGGATTAGTCACTCTGATGTTTGTGGTCCTATTGAGGTGGAGTCTTTGGGTGGCAATAGATATTTTGTCACATTTATTGATGCATGATGCATCAAGGAAGATGTGGGGAATTTGTTGAACATAAAAGATCAAGTGTTTCAACCATTTCAACAATTTCATTCTATGGTTAATTAGAGAGGCAGAGAAGCAATTGAACTGTCTCTGTACCAATGGGTGAGAGTACACATCAAAAGCATTCAAAGGCTGTTGTTCAGGACATGGCATAAGGGATGCTAAGTCAATTTATGGCATGGTTTCAAACCTGAACTGTTCAAAGCACCGAAAAATGTGGAAGTTTAAGGTTTTTAAGCTTGGACTAAGGTTTAACCGAGGTTGAAACTTGAAGTTGTCATAATTAATTTAGTAATTAATTAAAATACAAATAAAGGTATATTAATTTGTAAATATTAGCAAAATTGACTAAAAATATCTATAAAAAAATTGAAACAAACTTTCAAATAAATTTTCATAATATTGTAAGGTTAATAAAAAATAGTACGACATAAATAAGCATGAAAAAGAATTGAATAATTAAATCACAAGTAAATTTATAAAAAAAGAAAAAAATGGTAATATTTAATAAATTGAGAGAGGGGTGATATGATAAGTCGAAAAACTATAAATTATGTAAACCCTATAGTGGATTGTTGGAGCTCGTGTGGATGTAGGCTTCATTTCAAACTGTGTATGCCTTTTATGTGTTTGATAATTTGTCTCTTAGAATAGATATTGCATATCTTTTTAGTTTAGCATTGTTATTTGCTGTGGCTAACAACTATTACCTTTATGTTGGTAAATACACACTTGGTTGACCATTGAGGGAGACTTTGGTCCCACCAAGAAGTGGTTAGTTTTTCCTAAATATATGTGGCCATGGCAAATCATGTTCATTCAATTATTTTGGCCCTTTTAACACTTGAAGCAGTGTTTTTGGCATATTTCATATTTTGGAATTATTTCCTTAGAAAAGTAGTAAAAGAAAAGAGGTAAAACAACAATAATCAAGCCTCATTCCCAAATTTTGGTGGTTCAGCTATGAATTGTCAACAAACTATCTATGATCGACCACTTGTATTCTTTTCGATCATTCTATTATGTCCAAAGTCATATTCTCTATCACCTCCTTAATTAATATGTCATTTTAGGAGATGATTGAAAAAAGAAAAGCAATTCTCATTACTCTAATTGTGGCATTTCTCAGATCTTTTTTTTCTCGTTGGCTCACTTCTCACCCTTTCCCTTGATTGGGCTTGGGAATTTTGTTCATGACTTAGCCATTATGTGAGTTTATTTTTTAATGTAATTTTACGAGACATGAAATGTGCCTCCAAGGCTGTTTTCTAACTACATTGTTTTTGGATATACAGGCATGTTTGCGAACAATATTCTCTTTGTCAACGTTTCTAAAACTCCCAATGTGAAGGTCATTGTACAAAACCTATTTAGTTATAAGGGTTATCAGCCTAAGTATCAAATTCAAAGTGAAGAAGATGCAATCTGCCAGCTACCACAAATGTTGAGTCATATTGGACCTAATCCTATATTGTTGATCCTGGATGATGTCTGGCTTGGATCAGAATTCCTTTTTGAAAAGTTTAAGTTTAATATTCCAAACTACAAGATTTTGGTTACTTCAAGAACTGCATTTCCAAGATTTAAACATACATATAACTTGAAACAACTAAATGATGTGGATGCAATGACTCTTTTTTGTCACTCAGCATTCCTACAAGATGAGAGCTCTTATATTCCAGAAGAAGATATCAAAAAGGTACTTGGTGAATCTGTGATATATATATCAGAAAATATACATTTTTTCATGGGTACATACATAATACCAGATGTACTTTACCAAAATCATTATTCCTACTTATACATACTTTTAAGCTTGCTTGTTTTGTTTCCAATAACCCAACTTTCCAAAATGAGACTGCAAAAAAGGGGAAAATTTTGTCACACACTCTGTTTTCATATTTCTGAATAATTAATGTCGTTTAGATAATTTAAATCTTGGAAAAAATTACCCTCGTTGAATTTTGAACAGTAATTGAGTTTATTTGGTTCCTTGCATTGCAGATAGTAAGAGGTTGTGGGGGTTTCCATTGGTCCTTAAAATGATTGGTGGCTCACTGTGTGGGCAACATGCAGTTGTATGGCACAGTAGACTTTTGAAATGGTCTGATGGTCATTTTTTTTTCAATTCTGATACTGAGTTGCTTCCTCATCTTCAAAAAAGCCTAGAATTTCCAGATGACAAGATCATTATCAAAGAGTGCTTCATGGACCTTGGTTCATTTAATGCAGAACAAAGGATCTCTGCTGCTATCCTTATTGATATGTGGGCAGAATTATATGAACTAGATGAAGATGGCATCCATGCGATTGCCAATTTGCAAGAACTCACCATTCGAAATCTAGCTAACCTTGAGATGACAAGGTACGCTAGCTATTTATGACCCTTTATGGCTTAATTAACTTTTGATGGCAATTGATAATTTGTTATTATAGTTTATTTGACCTGTCCGCGCTAAATTTGGACTTTTTATTTCATTGATGTGAAATGTGATTACAACAAAGAGCTAGAAAGAAAGAAACTTATACCAAACTAGAAACAATAAGAGATGTCAATTACTCTGCCCAGGAAAAGAGAGGGATTTTAACTTTTTTTAGTCTATAACTTCCTGTAATTATATTCTTAATTTTGTTGGATATATGTGTGTGTGTGTGTGTGTGAAAAGTTATTTTTTTTAAAAATATTTTTCTAAGCTTCTAATTTGCCCATTCACCAGGAAAGGTGCAAGTGAGGTCAAGAGCTATTACAATGAAGACTTTGTCATGCAACATAATATTCTTAGAGAGCTTGCTCTGCATCAAAGTAGCCAGGAGCCCATAGGACAAAGGAAAAGACTGATTATGAACATAAGTGGAACCAATCTCCCAAAGTGGTGGATGGAACAGAAACAACAACCCATCAATGCACGCTTATTATCCATCTCAACTGGTCGGCACATTTTCTCTCTCCCAAATACACACACATACACATTATGTAACCTACATAANTTTTTTTTTTTTTTTTTTTTTCCTTTAGAAGAAACAATAAATGTTGATTTCATGGTTAGGAGTTAAAAATCTTTTAGCTTTTATTAATGTTAGATATACTTTGTTATATGTAAGAAAGTAGCATTTGTTAAATAATATTACAAACATATTTTGTGTGTGTAGATTTTTCTTTGGATTTATTTTATATTTAGCTTGACCTCCCTGAAGAATTTTTTGTTGTATACAATGTATTTTTTGCAGATGAATCATTCTTGGGGAGTTGGTGCAACATTCAAGCACCTAAAGTTGAGGTTTTAGTTCTAAATTTTCAAACAAAGAATTACACCTTACCTGAATTTGTGGAGAAAGCAAATGAACTCAAGGTTTTGATAGTCAGTAATTGTGGTTTCTTTCATGCTGAAATAAAAAATTTTCAACTGCTCTGGTCTCTACCCAATTTAAAGAGAATTAGGTTGGAGAAGATTTCAATTTCTTCCCTTTGCAAGACCCTTGTACCATTGAAGAGTTTAAGAAAAATATCATTATTTATGTGCAATATTGGTACCGCTTTTGAGAATTGTACTATCCAGGGTTCATATGCATTGCCAAATCTAAAAGAGATAAACATTGACTATTGCAATGATCTAGTAGAACTACCTGTTGGGTTGTGTGACATTGTCCACCTAAAAAAACTCTACATCACCAACTGTCATAAGTTGTCTACACTGCCTAAAGGTATTGGAAAGCTGGTGAATTTAGAAGTGCTAAGGATTAGGTCTTGTATTGATTTGTCAGAGTTGCCAGAGTCAATTAGAAGCCTCCATAAGTTAAGCATTCTTGACATATCTGATTGCCTAAACATTAGCAAATTGCCAAAATACATTGGTGAGCTATGTAATTTAAAAGTGCTTAACATGAAAGGGTGCTTGAGATTATGTAATCCATTGCCGGAATCAACAATAGATCTTAACTAATTAATGATTGTGGTATGTGACGAAGAGAGGGCCAAGTTATGGGAGCCTATCAAAGACGTCCTCACCAAGCTTAACATTGAGGTGGCTAAGAAAGATATCAACTTGAATTGGCTTCTCAAGTAGCACTTTCAGAACCTTCTGTTGTGTCTGTGGAGTCTCTAGCAGCAAGAAGAGCAGTGCAGTTTACCATTGAAACGAGCTTTCACTTGTCCTCTTTCAAAGGTAATTCAAAGCTTGTTATCAACTCTCTTAGGCGTGGAGATGTGTTTCACTCTTCAGTTGGTCATATTTTAAAAGACACGTTGTCTTATGTTAGCTCTTTACAAAGTTATACTCTAAAAATTTTGAATACATCCTAAGCTTCTAAGTTTTCCCATTCACTAGAAAAGATGCAAGTGAGGTGCACAAATATTACAATGATGACTTTGTCACACAACATGATGTTCTTAGATCGTTTGCTTTGCATCAGAGCAGCCAGGAGCTTATAGGACAGAGACAAAGACCGATTATGAACATAAGTGAAAACGATCTACCAAGGTGGTGGAGAGAACAAAAACATCAACTCATTAATGCTCGCTTATTATCTATTTCAACTGGTATGCACATTTTCTCTCTAACAAAGACATATATACACATACACTATGTAAACAACAAAATATTGATTGCCTATCACACTGTGTACAATTCTTTTTGCAGATGAATCGTTCTCTTGGAGTTGGTGCAACTTTCAAGCTCCCAAAGTTGAGATTTTAGTTCTGAATTTTCAGACAAAGAATTACACCTTACCTGAGTTTGTGGATAAAATGGATGAACTCAAGGTTTTGATAGTCACTAATTATGGTTTCTTTCATGCTGAGCTAAGCAATTTTCAACTTTTGGGGTCTCTACACAATTTAAAGAGAATCAGATTAGCAAAAGTTTCAATTTCTTCCGTTAGCAAGACCCTTGTTCCGTTGAAGAGTTTGAAGAAAATATCCTTGTTTGTGTAATATTGGTAAGGCTTTTGAGAATTGTACTGTCCAGGTTTCAAATGCATTGCCAAATTTGATGGAGATAAACATTGATTATTGCAATGATCTAAAGGAATTGCCTATTGGGCTAGTGATATTGTCCATCCCAAAAAACTCAGCATCATCAATTGTCATAAGTTGTTTGCAATGCCAGAAGAAATTGGAAAGCTAGTAAATTTAGAAGTGCTAAGGTTTAGGTCTTGTACTGATTTGTCAGAGTTGCCAGGATCAATCGAAAGCGTTGATAAGTTAACCATTCTTAACATATCTGACTGCCTAAGCATTAGCAAGTTGCCAAAACACATTGGTGAGTTGTGTAATTTATAAGTGCTCAACATGAAAGGGAGCTTGAGATTGCGTAATCATTTCCAGAATCAATAATGAATCTTAAGCAGTTAAAGCTTGAGGTATGTGATGATGAGAGGGCCAAGTTATGGGAGCCTATTAAGGAATTTCTCACCAAGCTTGAAGTAAAGGTGGCTGAAAAAGATATCAACTTAAATTGACTTCTTGATGTAGATGAGACAGCACAGACTTCCCTTTAATAGAGAGACTGTCATAAGTCAACACACGAAAAATCCAAGAAGTAGAAAGGCATGAGTATAAATCATCAGCGACAGTGACAGAATTGCATGAAAATTGGTGACATTAAGGGAAACGACACTAGGTGCAAAGCTGCTTTTCGAGCAATTTCTTTTGTTTAGCCCTTGAAATCTATGTTTTTGCCATTTTTAGTTTCTTTTTTTCCGTTATAACTTTTAATTTAAATGACAGAATAAGATTTTGTTTATTTTGGGATGTCTCTTAGATATGGTAGTTTTAAATTTTGCAATTATCTTAATTTTGTCATTTTTGGTCAAATTTACTATTTTGCTACCTAATTTCATGATTAGTGTAAATTAGGGTTCTGTGGGAGTTTTACTAGCAACATTAGGTTTTTTAATTTTTAATTTTACTATTTAAACATATTATAGCCTCTAAGAGCATTTACATCAATTTCCTCAATCTATTATCCAAATATATCCCAAAAAAATCTATTTTCTCCCTCAAATCACTATCCTTCTTTTCTAGAACTAAAAGAGAGGGGGGGGGGGGGGGGGGGGGGGGGAAGAGGACCCTAAGCTAAACAGCCACCTACATTTCCAGTGCACTTTCTAAGTTCATATCCCCCTTGCCAAGATCATCTAGATCATGGAATTTGGTCTAGGAAAGGGGAATCTGCTTGTCAATGACTACCTTCAAGAACAGCCACAACCTTCACCATCACTCCCACATCCCAAATTTAAAAATCTCCCAAAGTATAAGCTTGGACTTCAAAATTTCCCAACTAGAGCTGTTTTTGTTAATCACCACCAACAGTACCATCATAGGTAGTGGACGATGGCAGAGTAATAGCAGCGAACACAACACAACCACTTGACCCATATGCCAAGCCTAGCCAAAAATCCGAACCCATAAAGGAGGAGCTTAGCTGTGGAGGTTTGATTTGAAGTAAGAGAGAGAGAGAGAGAGAGAGAAGACAAGGGACGGATGAGAGAGAGAGAGAGAGAGAGAGAGAGAGAGAGAGTTGAAAACAGAAAAATATATTTTTGGCTTTTGGCGAGAAATATCAAAATAGTTACACTGATGGAATGCTCTAAGGCATTCATTGTCTAGATTAATAAAAATACAAACATTTTGTCCTCTCTTTTCTAGTGGATTCTAAACTTTATCACATTGTGAATTCAAAATTAATTTCTTGAAGCAAACATGTTTGCTTCTTGTGGTTTACGCACCATATCTGATATCACTTCCCAAATAATGATATTAGAGAATTGTTTCTTCTTGGAAATTATTGTAGGTTTGAGTATGTTAAGTCAAATGGAAGTACAAAAAAATCAAGGTCAATGACAATGCCAATAGTAGGTGCTAGTCAAGATTGTCTCAGAAGAAGCATTAATGATTGCTCTTCATGAGAATGCTCTTCATGAGAGAAGTAAGTATGCACAAATTGTCAAGGTGTTTGAGAATGCATACAAGTTCCCACTGAGAATAATCAATATTCAATATATATATAAAAGCAGAGAGCTCACGCGAGAGAGCATGAGGTTCCGCCATATGGTGGTCCTTTTAAAGAGTTTACTTCCTCCACATCTCTCTTATTTTCATGTCTTTTAGCATACCCAAACAGCTTCCTTAGGGTAGTTTTCCTTTCGATTTGATCTTCTACCTCAATAAGTGTCATGTGGTCATTTCTTTCTCTCTCATTTAAAAGGGTGAATATCCTTATCTTAAAAGGAATTACAATTCTTTTCATTTACCCGGCCTTGGTTCGTATTAGATTTAGGCTTTTCGTCTCCATCCTCACATGTGACTCTTACACTGCCTAACTCCTATTCTCATTCTTCTTCTATTAAGTACTAGAACTAGAATACAAATGTAAAAGCATTAACCAAACACTAAACCCACTTTCACGTCCACGGGGATAGCCAGATCCTTTTTCTTTTTCTTCTTTATTTTGGGCCTAGCCCATTTTTGGCAATTCGCTATTCACTGACGAAGAAAAAGAAACAATGTGGTCTGTGGGTATGTTTTGTATGCAATGCAAATAAGGAGCTTCCATGTACAGTCAACTCAACGGTGTCAGTTAGTCAATCTGCGATAAGTAGTTTACTTTATATATTTTGTATTTTCTGTTCCGTTTACTTATTATCAGCACAAAGAAACTGAGAAGAAATTGAAGGGTTTGAGATCTCAACTGGTTTCCATCTTTGTGATTATTCTTGTATCAGATTCGCTGCTAGTTTAGTTTACTTGTACTGTTTTGCACGTTTTCATTTGTTTGGATAAAATTCTCATTCATCGTCCTAAAGAAAGAAGAAGAAGAAGAAGAAGAAGGGACAGCAAAGTTATGGCTCTGTTCGTTGCATGGCCTCTTCTTGGGGCAGGATTTGGACAGGTCTTAACGTCGTTACGCGAAACAGTTAAGGATGTGGTAAGAAACGCCCGTCAGTTCAAACGCATTCTTAATCGCCTCGATTCCACGTTAGATCTTTTGGCGCAAGCGGTCGAAGATATAGAACGATCAAACCAACAACGTGGTCGCGCAGTAGAGAATACACAGGGCTTGATCGAAGAAATGACGAAGGGTAGGGAGCTGGTTCGCAATAGCTTGCAAATCCCATGGTGGAACTTGTTTCTAATATATGGAAGAAGACATTTTGAGGTTCTGTCAGGTTGATTTGCAATTACATGGTGCAAGGACTGTGTTGGAGACTAGAGAAATTGTGAGTGGTAATCGGGAGAGTATGGATATTCGACCAGGTCCATGGAGACACCAAGGGTATCATGTGCGGTTCGTGAACCCCCGGTTTTTACAGTTGGGTTTGATATGCCAATGAAGGAGTTGAAGACGTTACTGTTGAAGGAGGAGGTGCAGCTGCTTCTATTGACTGCTCCTGGAGGATGTGGGAAACCACATTGGTGAAAATGCTTTGTCAGGATAAAGAAATTAAGGGTACTCCCGTCTCTCTGACTCTCACTCTATTTTTGTGTTTGTGTAATTTTACTTTATAATTGTCAAGTGTTTAAGGAAGAAGTATTTTTCACATTTTGTTGAAGTTATTATGGTGCTAGTATGTAAGTCCCTTTCATGGTAAACCGTCAGGGAGTACTAACAACAAAATACGTAGAGAATTTCATTTTTGAATTCTGATATGAATCTTCTGGTTGAATATCATATGTTTGGCTATAATTGGAATTTGAGTAATGGGAAATTGAACTTCTATTTAAAAAAAAAGAAAAAAAAAAATCTGTCTCATTAGGTAAGATGTGGTACGCCGTGGCTAATTATGTTCATTCTTTTGTTTTGACTTTTGACCCTTTCAATCGCCATAGCAGTATTTTTGGCATATTTCATACTTCGGAGAAAAATAGTATAAGCAAAGAAATTTTACACCAAAAAAAAAAAAAAAAAAAAAACCAAACCTTAGTCCCAAAATCTTAGAGTTAACAATGGATGACAATAAAGTAACTAGGGTCAGGCGCATGTATTCTTTTTCACTATTCTTATATATGAAGTAATTGACATGTCATGTTAAAAGACGCTTAAAATACCAAAAAAAAAAAAAAAAAACAATTCTCATATCTTCATAATTGGTGGCTTTTCTCACTAATTGCTGTTGTCCACTTCTTACCCTTTGCTAGGATTGGGTTTGGGAATGGGAATGGGATTGGAAATTCTGTTCATATGACTTGATCATTATCTGTGTTTCTGTGTGTAATGTTATAAGATATGAAATGTGTTTCCATAGCAGTTTTCTAACTTCATTGTGCTTGTATAGGCACATTCAAGGAAAATATTCTCTTTGTCAACGTTTCAAAAACTCTCAACGTGAAGGTCATTGTACAAATCCTATTTAGTCATAAGCGTTTGCAGCCAATGTTTGAAATTCAAAGTGATGAAGACGCAATCGAACAACTGCAACAACTGCTGGAACATATTGGATCTGATCCTATATTGTTAATCCTGGATGATGTCTGGCTTGGATCAGAATCCCTTCCTGAAAAGTTTGGGTTTAAGACTCCAAATCACAAGATTATGGTTACTTCAAGAACTGCATTTCCAAGATTTAAATTTACATATAACTTAAACCCACTAAATGACAAAGATGCAATGACTCTTTTTCGTCACTCAGCATCCCTGCAAGATGGGTGGTCTAACATTCCTGAAGAAGATATCAAAAAGGTACTTTGTCAATATTACACAAAACATGCTTTCAAATTTCTGGATAATTAGTGTGGTTTAGATAATTAAAGCCTTGGCCAATATTACCCCTATAACCTCCAAATAATAACTGAGTTTATTTGGTTCCTTGAATTGCAGATAGTAAAAGGCTGTGGGGGCTTCCACTGGCTCTTAAAGTGATTGGAAGCTCACTGTGTGGGCGGTCTAAAGAGGAATGGCACTGTAGACTAACGAAATGGTCTGGTGGTCAATTTTTTTGCAGTTCTGATACTGAGCTGCTTGGTCAACTTCAAAAAAGGCTAGAATTTCAAGATGACAAGGTCATCAAAGACTGTTTCATGGACCTAGGTTCATTTCCTGAAGACCAAAGGATTTATGCTGCTGCCCTCATAAATATGTGGGCAAAATTATATGAACTTGACGAAGATGGCATCCATGCCATTGCCAATTTGCAAGAACTTACTACTCGGAATTTGGCTAATCTTGTCATGGCAAGGTATGCTGGCTTTTTATTTCAATAATATGATTTAATTGTTGTGTGATTACTTCAGATAATTACTGCTAGTTGCTGGTTGCATAATGCCACAACTCTATACCTGGCCTAAGGCACAAAATATTTTATCATGTCTTATGACTTAATTAACTTTTGATGGCAACTGATAATATGTTATTATAGGTTATTTGACATGTCGATGGCATGTTTATACTTTTATTAGTCTATACCTTTTTGCTACTTGGCTAAATCCAGTCAATGCATCCCTTTAAATATCCTTTTTGCATTCTGAATAGTCGCACACTTTGAATACATATGAACAAGATCACTTGCTGCAAATGAAAGGGGATCAAACCCTATCCGTGTCATGTACCCAGGAACTTGCTTGCCCCATGTCCTCTGCAACATGATCAGCAAGCATTTAAAAACCCAGCAAACCTGAAATCATTAGGCCTAATTACTGATCTCATCAACATCAAGAACAAAGAAAATCCCTCTTCCATAGTCCCATCCTCCAAGTATCCATCTATCACTGCTGTCCAAGATACATCATCCCTATCCACCATCTTGTCAAAATTTTGCCTAGTCTCCTCTACACTCCCTGCAATTCCCATACATGGCTGATAAACACTCCAAAACCACCACATCTAAATCCAATCCATTCCACATTATATATCCACGAATCTGAGGCAGGACTCAATTTTGAATTCCAATGTCTTAATCTCATTCTATAAAATTTCAAAGCCTTTGTAGGCTGAGAACGCACCATGATAAAATAAAAATTCTCTTTGCTGCATTTCATCAACCTTCTGTTGAAGTATGTGTGTTTCAAACACTTAAACTGTGCTTGTGTCCCACATTGGTTAGAGATGAGTTTTCATGTGTGTTTATAAACCATAGCACAACTTATGGGACAGCTTGGAAGATAATGGGCTAAGGGTTAGAGTTGGGTTTGGGTTGGATATAGGCTTGTTTCTAACTCTCTTGGACTGTATCCTTCTTCTTTCTTTCCCTTTTAGCCCAATTTAGTTTAGCCTGTTAGGCATTAACCAAGCAGCCCGTTGAGGGCATTTAATGTGCTGCCCGTTGGGCATGCACAATGACTGTTGCAGCCCATAAGTCCTCTCATTAGTTGGCTTATAAACCTTCTATTCCCCTCTTAATTCTCTTCAGTTTTTTTCAGCTATACAGCCGCCTCTCCCCCTCTATTTTTCTGGTCATCTCCATTGAAAATTTCAGCATCAATTTTAGTTTTAAGGAAAGGAAAATTAAGGTTTATTTTAGTTCTTCTTGTTTGAGTGTGTGATCAACTTAAAGAAATCACTATAGTCTAATCTTGGGGGTTTTTTGGGCCAAGAGAGCCATTCACACCAAGTTCTACTCCGGGTGGCACGAACCGACCTTTAAAAATAACGCATTTTGTGTAATTCTATAGTTTGTGAGATCTTTCTAACTCTATCTATTTACTTTTTGGCATTGCTAATTTTTAGGGTTTGTATTGTTGAATTAAAACTTGTTTATTTAGCCTTATTTTCCCACAATTTTAAAGGTTGATTAGGGTGTTTTAAAATGAATAAACAAGTTATTGATTCTCTTAAGGTCATTTCAGAAATTATAAAGCTTGAGGCTTTTGATGGAAATAATTTTAAACGTTGGAAAGAAAAGGTTTTGCCCATCTTGGAATTTACTGAAATTGACCGGGTTCTTTATGAGCCTAACCCGAAGATGATCCTAAAAATATAGCAAAGTGGGAAAAACAAATAAATTATGTGTTCATATTATTAAGTGTGGTTTATCTAACAAGTTATTTGATAATTATTGTCATTTTACTTGTGTTAAAGATTTATGGGATGAACTTAATGGTCGTTATGGGTTTGAGGATGAGGGTGCTAAAAAGTTTGCTACAGTTAAATTTATGTGTTTTCAAATGGTTGAGGAAAAAAATGTTTCTTGCCAAATTGAAGATTTTCAAAAATTAGTATCCAACCTAGCTAAAGAGGGTGATGTTTTACTCAAGAGGTTTGTGGCTCATGGCCTTGTATTTAAGTTGCCGGACTCTTGGAAAGATTATAAAAACTAGTATAGCCACCATCGATTGCCAATTTGCAAGAACTCACCATTCGAAATCTAGCTAACCTTGAGATGACAAGGTACGCTAGCTATTTATGACCCTTTATGGCTTAATTAACTTTTGATGGCAATTGATAATTTGTTATTATAGTTTATTTGACCTGTCCGCGCTAAATTTGGACTTTTTATTTCATTGATGTGAAATGTGATTACAACAAAGAGCTAGAAAGAAAGAAACTTATACCAAACTAGAAACAATAAGAGATGTCAATTACTCTGCCCAGGAAAAGAGAGGGATTTTAACTTTTTTAGTCTATAACTTCCTGTAATTATATTCTTAATTTTGTTGGATATATGTGTGTGTGTGTGTGTGAAAAGTTATTTTTTAAAAATATTTTTCTAAGCTTCTAATTTGCCCATTCACCAGGAAAGATGCAAGTGAGGTCAAGAGCTATTACAATGAAGACTTTGTCAGCAACATAATATTCTTAGAGAGCTTGCTCTGCATCAAAGTAGCCAGGAGCCCATAGGACAAAGGAAAAGACTGATTATGAACATAAGGGAACCAATCTCCCAAAGTGGTGGATGGAACAGAAACAACAACCCATCAATGCACGCTTATTATCCATCTCAACTGGTCGGCACATTTTCTCTCTCCCAAATACACACACATACACATTATGTAACCTACATAATATTGAGTGTTGATCACATCATATTCAATCGGGGGGGGGGGGGGGTGTTGACTTTTGAAAAATCCATCCTCATCCATCCTCTGTCTTATACTTTTGGTAAAAAAATCCTCTTTAGATATAAATTATATAATGCCCTCCCCACCCCCCCCCAGCTGGGGATTTTTACTAAAGACATGTAACACATTTATTTAGATGACAAATACATCATTTTTGTTTCCTCTAATTACTCTTATACCATGAATAACTCATTAATTTAAAGTGTATTTAATGTATTTCATAAAAATAGAAAAAGTTTATATATTATTAACGCTCTATTCTTATACCATAATAGTATATCCTAGAAATATATAAGTAAATCTTTTTAATAAAAACATTCTTTATTTTTATAATTTTTCATTTAGAAAATTAGAGATGGTTTTTTTTTTTTTTTAAATTCCTTTTAGAAGAAACAATAAATGTTGATTTCATGGTTAGGAGTTAAAAATCTTTTAGTTTTTATTAATGTTAGATATACTTTGTTATAAGTAAAAATAGCATTTGTTAAATAATATTACAAACATATTTTGTGTGTGTAGGTTTTTCTTTGGATTTATTTTATATTTAGCTTGGCCTTCCTGAAGAAATGTATTTTTTGCAGATGAATCATTCTTGGGGAGTTGGTGCAATATTCAAGCACCTAAAGTTGAGGTTTTAGTTCTAAATTTTCAAACACAGAATTACACCTTACCTGAATTTGTGGAGAAAGCAAATGAGCTGAAGGTTTTGATAGTCAGTAATTGTGGTTTCTTTCATGCTGAAATAAAAAATTTTCAACTACTCTGGTCTCTACCTAATTTAAAGAGAATTAGGTTGGAGAAGGTTTCAATTCCTTCCCTTTGCAAGACCCTTGTACCATTGAAGAGTTTAAGAAAAATATCATTATTTATGTGCAATATTGGTACTGCTTTTGAGAATTGTACTATCCAGGGTTCATATGCATTGCCAAATCTAAAAGAGGTAAACATTGACTATTGCAATGATCTAGTAGAACTACCTGTTGGGTTGTGTGACATTGTCCACCTAAAAAAACTCTGCATCACCAACTGTCATAAGTTGTCTATACTGCCTAAAGGTATTGGAAAGCTGGTGAATTTAGAAGTGTTAAGGATTAGGTCTTGTACTGATTTGTCAGAGTTGCCAAAGTCAATTAGAAGCCTCCATAAGTTAAGCATTCTTGACATATCTGATTGCCTAAGCATTAGCAAGTTGCCAAAATACATTGGTGAGTTGTGTAATTTAAAAGTGCTTAACATGAAAGGGTGCTTGAGATTATGTAATCCATTGCCGGAATCAACAATATATCTTAAGCAATTAATGATTGTGGTATGTGATGAAGAGAGGGCCAAGTTATGGGAGCCTATCAAGGACGTCCTCACCAAGCTTAACATTGAGGTGGCTAAGAAAGATATCAACTTGAATTGGCTTCTCAAGTAGCACTTTTGAGAGAACCTTCATTCAAAGATACAATATAATTCATTTTGTTATCTTCTATAAAGTTCCATATCACCGTATATGGTCATTTAGTGTTTTTCCATTGTTAAACTATTTGTAATAATGGTTCTGTTACAAAGGAAATGTGCAGTCATAAAAATAACTTCACATATATTATTTTGAAACACTAAGTCATGTTATGTGGCACTTTATTGAAGCAATTTTGCATTTAACCCTCAATCTCATCTTCGCATGTAGCTTTGAATACTTGGCCTTTAGCCCTTAAAGCACGTAACTTTGAGGTATCCAATTGAGAAAGAGCTTGAAAATTATTACAACCAAAATTGAATTTTGTGTTGTTTTGTTTTCTTATGAAAATGCACCTCATAGTCATTGAAGTGTATTTCCAAATTAAGAGGCTTCATATCAATTTATCACCAAAAAAAAAAGGATATGTGCATGCAACTTAAAATTCTTGCGTTTTATGACAAACTATTTGCTTCAACTAATTTCTAATTTTTATAACAATTATGCTATAGTCTAAATTCTTTATCACCTGAATTTGTACTATTTTAATTCAACCAAAACCTTTATGTTATTGCAACAATAATTTGTGTCATTACTCTATTATATGGTCAACATTTTCCATAAGCTTCTTACATAGAAGCTTACAGCATTATCCGTGCATCGTGCCGGTAGTCTACTAGTTATTCTTAATGGCATTGAAAGATTACTGAAGTGTGCTGCCATTGGGCCCTCATTTTTCAAATATTATTCTCTTTGAAGCTATTGATCCCGCCCAAGCGTTGTCCCCCAAAGCAGAAGAAAAAAACATCTAGTTATAGGGTCAACAAGTGAACTGGGCTTCTCAGATTCAGTTGGTTTTTGTGATGCTTTCTCTGTCACTCACCATGATGCAAGGAAGGAGTTAGAACAGCTGAATGCTTTGCTAATGAAGACATCATGCAGCTGCAGAGGCCCGGAATGATGTACAATTATACTCGGTCATTCTTTTGGCATATTCCATGGGTTATTTCAATTTTTATATTTGTAACTCGTTTCCATGAATTCTACAACCACCAAGTAGGGAAGCCCAAAAGATCTTATCAGGTTTCATGGGCATTTGGTTAATAATATTCTCAGTGGTACAAGCAGAATGATCTGTTATACGTGTTAATCCAACCTTTTCCTTTATCAAATTAATCAAGCATGGGAAGTCCATGAAACTAAATCTGGTTGAGGCATTCCTTTAAATGCCCTTTTAGCATTCTGAATATTCACACGCTTTGAATACATATGAGCAAGAGCACTTGCTGCAAATGATAGGAAATCAAACCCTATCCTTGTCATGTAGCCATGACCCAGGTCCTATGCAACATGATCAGCATGAGCATTTAAAAACTCAGCAAACGTGAAACCATTAGTCCTAATCACCAATCTCATCAACACCGAGAACAAAGAAAATCCCTCTTCCATAGTCCAATCCTCCAAGTATCTATCAATAACCGCTGTCCAAGATACATCATTCCTATCCACCATCTTGTCAAAATTTTGCCTAGCCTCCTCTATACTCCCGCATTTCCCATACATGTCTGATAAACACTCCAAACTGCCTCATCTAAATCCAATCCATTCCACATTATATATCCATGAATTTGAAGCAGGAAGAGCACTGGATACAGTGAACTTACTCGATTTTGAATTCCAATGTTTTAACCTCATTCTGTAAAATTCCAACGCCTCTTTAGGCCAGTCATGGTGAACGTAACACGACATCATTGCCGCCCGTGAAATGTTCTCTCTGCAGCATTCCTTCAACCAACCTTGTAGCCCCTTAAAGCTTCCCCCGACATTTGCATAGCCCAATATCATGGTGTTCCAAGAAGAAATCCTTGTTCACCTATTTCATCAAACATGTTCTAGGCATCCACAATACCGTCACAATTAACATAGATATCAGGGAAACGATTATCACGTATGAGGTCCGACTTCCGAGTATATTGAAGCAGAGGGTGGTCGGTGAATTTACTTAGGCTAGCGATTGTACCAATTTTTTTTTTTTTTTCAATGTGGTGTGTGGGTATGTTTTGTATGCAATGCAAATAAGGAGCTACCACAGTCAACTCAACTGTGTCAGTCAGTCAATCTGCGAAGAGTAGTTTACTTTATATATTTTGTATTTTCTGCTCCGTTCACTTTTCTCAGCACAAAGAAACTGAGAAGAAATTGAAGGGTTTGAGATCTCAACTGATTTCCATCTTTGTGGTTATTCTTGTATCAGATTCGCTGCTAGTTTAGTTTACTTGTACTGTTTTGCACGTTTTCATTTGTTTGGATAAAATTCTCATTCATCGTCCTATAGAAAGAAGAAGAAGAAGAAGGAGCAGCAAAGTTATGGCTCTGTTCGTTGCAGGGCCTCTTCTTGGGGCAGGATTTGGACAGGTCTTATCGTCGTTACGCGAAACAGTTAAGGATGTGGTAAGAAACGCCCGTCAGTTCAAACGCATTCTTAAACGCCTCGATTCCACGTTAGATCTTTTGGCGCAAGCGGTCGAAGATATAGAACGATCAAACCAACAACGTGGCCGCGCAGTAGAGAATACACAGGGCTTGATCGAAGAAATGACGAAGGGTAGGGAGCTGGTTCGCAATAGCTTGCAAATCCCATGGTGGAACTTGTTTCTAATAGTCAAGTACTCGAGTAAACTTTCTAAGTTGGAAGATGACATTTTGAGGTTCTGTCAGGTTGATTTGCAATTACATGGTGCAAGGACTGTGTTGGAGACTAGAGAAATTGTGAGTGGTATTCGGGAGAGTATGGATTCGACCAGGTCCATGGAGACAACAAGGGTGTCATGTGCGGTTCGTGAACCCCCAGGTTTTACAGTTGGGTTTGATATGCCAATGAAGGAGTTGAAGACGCTGCTGTTGAAGGAGGAGGTGCAGCTGCTTCTATTGACTGCTCCTGGAGGACGTGGGAAGACCACATTGGTCCAAATGCTTTGTCAGGATGACCAAATTAGAGGTACTTCCATCTCTTTTGTTTGTTACTGTGTAATTTTACTTTATAATCGGCAACTGTTTTAGGAAGTATTGTTTGGATATTGTTGAAGTTATTTATGGACTATGGTGCCTTTTTGCAAATCCTTATGATTTGGGAGTACCAACAACAAAATACATATAGAATTTCAGTTCTGAATCCTGATATGAATCTATTGATTGAATATTATATGTTTGGTTATAATTGGAATTGGAATAATGGGATTGCATTCACACATGAACTTGAATTTCTGCATATGAAATTGAAATACTGTTAAAAAAAAAAAAAAAAAAAAAAAAAAAAAAAAACTGTCTCATTGAGTAAGATGTGGTACGCCATGGCTAATTACGTTCATTCTTTTGTTTTGGCCCTTTCAACTGTCATAGCAGTGTTTTTGGCATATTTCATACTATGAAATTCTATCTTAGAAAAGTAACTGAGCATTAGTCCCAATATTTTGGGGTTGGCTATGGATCTCAATAGAATAATCCTTGTCAATTGTATGTATTTTTTCCCACCATTCTATTATATCCGAAATTATACTTTTGTTACCACCTTAATTAACATGTCAAATTGGGAGACGCTTAAAAAAAAACTTCTCATATCTTCATAATTGGTAGCGTTTTCACTTCTTGCCCTTTGCTGGGATTGGGATTGGGAATTATATTCATATGACTTGGCCATTGTGTGTGTTTTTGCGTGTAATATTATGGATATGAAATGAGTCTCCACTGCAGCTTTCTAACTACATTGTTTTTGGATAGGCACATATAAGGAAAATATTCTCTTTGTTAATGTTTCACAAACTCCAAACGTGAAGGTCATTGTACAAAATCTATTTGATTATAAGCATTTTCGGCCTGAGTTTCTGATTCAAAGTGATGAAGATGCAATCGAACAGCTACCGCAACTGCTGAATCATATTGGACCTAATCCTATATTGTTGATCCTGGATGATGTCTGGCTTGGATCAGAATCCCTTCCCGAAAAGTTTAAGTTTAATATTCCAAAATACAAGATTTTGGTTACTTCAAGAACTGCATTTCCAAGATTTGAATTTACACATCACTTAGACGTGCTAAATGATTTAGATGCAATGAATCTTTTTTGCCACTCAGCGTCCCTGCAAGATGGGAGCTCTTACATTCCAGCAGAAGAAGATATCAAAAAGGTACCTTGTCAATCTGATATATGCATGAAATATGCTTAATTTTATATGTACTTTTGCTTTTGGGTAAGGTATGTAGATGATTGCAAAAGTATGTAGGTACTTTTGCCTCCTGGTGTTATGTACGTATAGGTGCATAATACCATAGGTACCTGCCAAAATTATGTTTCCATACTTGTACGTACATTTAAGCTTTGCTTTGCTTGTTTTGTCACTCAAAACCATGTTTTCATATTTCCGAACAATTGGTGTGGTTTAGATAATTAAACTCTTGGAAACAAATTACCCCTATAACCCCCAAACAATAACCAACTTTATTTGGTTCCTTGAATTATAGATAGTAAGAGGTTGTGGGGGGTTCCCTCTGGTCCTTAAAGTAATTGGCAGCTCACTGCGTAGGCAGAAGGAGGAGGTATGGCGCAGTAGACTAATGAAATGGTCTGATGGTCGATCTATTGTCAGTTCTGATGCTGAGCTGCTTGCTTGTCTTCAAAAAAGCCTAGAATTTCAATATGACAAGGACAACATCGAAGACTGTTTCATGGACCTAGGTTCATTTCCTGAAGACCAAAGGATCTCTGTTGCTGCCCTTATTGATATGTGGGTAGAATTATATGAACTAGATGAAGATGGCATCCATGCCATTGCCAATTTGCAAGAACTCACCACTCGGAATCTGGCTAGTCTTGTGATGGCAAGGTATGCTGGCTGTTTTATTTCTATAATATAATCTTTTTTAGTTTGATTTCTTCATGTGATTCCTGCTAGTTTCTAGTTGTAATATGTTGTAACTCTACACCTGGCCATAGGCCTAGATATTTCATCATGTCTTATGGCTTAGTTAACTTCTGATGGCAATTACTAAATTACTAATATGTTATTATGGTACATACCTGGCCATAGGCCCAAATATCTTCTTACCATTGAAAAGTTGATTGCTACAAAGATCTAGAAAGAAGGAAACTTATACCAAACCAGAGATTCCGCCTACTTTGTCCATGAAAAGAGGGAGATTTCAACTTTTCTTAGTCTATTTCTTTTCGCTACTTTTCTGGCATGCCCTTGATTTAAATTATTGTTTACAGAAACTGATAGTGTTGATTTCCCTTAGTTGTGTCATTATATTCTCTTTTTTCTTTTTTGGGTTGATAATGGAATATATGTTTTTCATATGCAAAGTCTAAAAATTTTAAATATGTTCTAAGCTTCTAATTTTGCCAATTCACCAGGAAAGATGCAAGTGAGGTCAACAGCTATTACAATGATGACTTCGTAACACAGCATGACATTCTTAGAGAGCTTGCTATGCATCAGAGCAGCCAGGAGTCTGAAGAACAAAGGCCAAGACTGATTATGAACATAAGTGGAAACAATCTACCAAAGTGGTGGATGGAACAGAAACAACTCCTCATCAATGCACGCTTATTATCTATCTCAACTGGTTAGTACATTTTCTCTCTCCCAAATACACACTCATACACATTATGTAACCTACATAGTTTTAAGTGTTGGTCACACCATATACAATTCCTTTTGCAGATGAATCATTCTTGTGCAGCTGGTGCAACATTCAAGCACCCAATGTTGAGGTTTTAGTTCTAAATTTTCAAACAAAGAAATACACCTTACCTAAGTTTGTGGAGAAAATGGATGAACTCAAGGTTTTGATAGTCACTAATTATGGTTTCTTTCATACCGAAATAAGCAATTTTCAACTACTCGGGTCTCTACCAAAATTAAAGAGAATTAGATTAGATAAGGTTTCAATTTCTCCCCTTTGCAAGACCCTTGTACCATTGAAGAGTTTGAAGAAAATATCCTTGTTTATGTGTAATATTGGTATGGCTTTTGAGAACTGTACTATTCAACTTTCAAATGCTTTGCCAAATCTAATAGAGATACGCATTGACTATTGCAATGATCTAGTGGAATTGCCCGTGGGGCTGTGTGATATTGTCCTCCTAAAAAAACTCAGCATCACCAATTGTCATAAGTTGTCTGCATTACCTAAAGGAATTGGAAAGCTGGTGAATTTAGAAGTACTAAGGTTTAGGTCTTGTACTGATTTGTCAGAGTTGCCAGATTCAATCAAAAGCCTTCATAAGTTAAGCATTCTTGACATATCTGATTGCCTAAGCATTAGCAAGTTGCCAAAAAGCATTGGTGAGTTGTATAATTTAAAAGTGCTCAACATGAAAGGGTGCTTGAGATTGCGTAATCCATTGCCAGAATCAATAATAAATCTTGGGCAATTAAAGCTTGTGGTATGTGATGAAGAGAGGGCCAAGTTATGGGAGCCTATCAAGGAATTCCTCATTGAGCTTAAAGTAGAGGTGGCTGAAAAAGATATCAACTTGAATTGGCTTCCTAAGTAATGAGTTGTGAGAATTATTTCTTCTCGGAAATTGTTTTAGGTTTGAGTATGTTATGTCAAATGAAAATATGTAAAATCACTATCAATGACATTACCAACAATAGCTGCTAGTCAAGATAGTCTCCGCAAAAGCGATGCACCTTTGTACACATTGTCAAGGTGTTTGAGGATGCATGCATGTCACCACTGAGAATTTCCATTCTTAATGTCATGGATTTTGGAATGCTTTCTCTGTCACTCACCATGATGTGAAGAAGGTGCTAGAACAACTGAATGTTTTTGCTAATGAAGACATCAAAGCAGCTACAGAGGCCCTGGTTGATGTAAGCTTATGCTTGATTATTCTTTTGGCATAATCCTTGGGTCATTTCAATTTCTACTTTTTGTAATGTTTATGAACCTCTCATGAACTCTGCCTTTATATGTAAAAGTTCCATTGGTTTGATCCTATAAATAAGAATTATTTTTTGATCATAGGTTCTATGTAAAATCTTAAGTTTTTTCCTCTTTCTTTATCCCTATCTTGCAGGTAGTGTTTGAATTGATAGAGAACCCATGCTTAGAGGCTAATCCATATTACTATTTAAGGGGCTTTTTTTGTTTGGGATGGACATGTGCGTGCGTGTGTGTGTGTGTGTGTGTGTGTGTGTGTTTAGAGGCTAATCCATATTACTATTTAAGGGGCTTCCCTTGTTTGGGATGGACATGTGTGTGTGTGTGTGTTTAGAGGCTAATCCATATTACTATTTAAGGAGCTTCCCTTGTTTGGGATGGATATATATATGTGTGTGTGTGTTTAGAGGCTAATCCATATTACTATTTAAGGGGCTTCCCTTGTTTGTGATGGACATGTGTGTGTGTGTGTGTGTATGTGTGTGTGTGTGTTTAGAGGCTAATCCATATCCATATTACTATTTAAGGGGCTTCCCTTGTTTGGGATGGACATATATATGTGTGTGTAGAGGCTAATCCATATTACTATTTAAGGGGCTTCACTTGTTTGGGATGAACATATATATATGTGTGTGTGTGTGGGCGCGCTCGCGCGCACATGAACAAAGGCCCAGCCTAAAATCACAGCTTGCTCCCTAAAACCAACCTGATCTGTCCTTACATCGAACTAAACAGTATCGAGAACAATACCAAACAGTGAGTCGTGGAATTCGCTTGCCAAACATTACCTAGCATCTGGTGCAAGTTCCAAGGGGGTCATTTTTAGGAGTGTGCAGTGGTCCTATCTAGTTAGGAATATGACGCAGAAGGGGACCCACTTGCTTGGGAAAGACCACCTTTCATCATGACAAACCCATAAAGGAAGGTTATAAAAGGGGGAAGTAGGGTGTGAGTAAAGGGTGGGAAGATTTGGGGCAGGGGGAGACACGAGGGAAATAAGGAGAAACATAGCTTTAGGGTCAAGGAATCTTGCTTGGCTAAGCTTGAACCTTCCTGGGATCAGGGAAAGTAAAGTGTGGGACTCAACTCAACACAAGAGGTCTCATCCATGGCAATTAGGGCCATCTCTTGGGCCTCCCATTATGGGATAATCTTTACCCAGCACACAAACAAATTGCGGGCCCAGACCCAAGAGTCAAGCGTTGTTGGGCCAGGCCACCACTATATATATATATATATATATCTCCTAGTGAGCCTGAGTTTCAATTATGTTTTAACGTCTGAGCTCCAGTTGAATCCCATTTCCTAAAATGGGACTTGATTTTACCCTGATAATAAGCTGGCCCAAGCGTAGGGTGAAGTCGCTCCTATCTCATCTACATTAAGTGCTCGAAGGTTGCTTGCTGGAACCGCAAGAAGTACAGGTACTCCAAGAAGCTACTCGAATTGGATGGTTCTCTTTGTAGCCTGCAGATTCAAATGGATTCACTGATTAAGAATTTTAAAAATTTTAAGTCGATTTTTTATGAGATAGGAGCACTGAATAGAAGATTGGATCAAATGATACCACAACAAAGAAATTAAAGTAATGTTTTGCATGCGGGTTCTGGATTAAGGAGAATCATCCAGTCCATGCCACATCGGATCATTCTCTACTTGAGTTCACTTATTTTGAGGTTCTGCAGATGGAAATATCAAAGGTTAACAGTTAGCTTTTATCCAGACCAGTTGCGAACTCGCACTTTGCGCATGATGTGTGTGTAAATCTTTACATATACCTTTATGTAAACTTTATATATTCGACTTCTTTAGATGCGTAAAACCATAAAATACTTCTTCATAATGATAGTTGCTAATTAATTTTATCATTTTTTTAATGATTTCAATCGTAACGCTTCTTAACATTATCACATATTTATTAACCAATAATTTGTATAACAGAGACGTTAAATGGGAGGTAGCATCGTTCATTAGATTTTTTTTTTTTTTTTGAAAATTATATATATATATATATAAGGCTAAATGAAATGTCAAAAAAAGGATTTTAATATTTTTATAATGCAATAGGATAATATTTAACAATAAAAAAAAAAAAAAAAACCCTTAAAACACAAAAATAAATCTCATCAACCCAAATTAGAGTTCTAAAAAACACAAAAATTTATCAGCCTAAAGCAAAGATGCAAGAAAAATAAATAACAAAATCCACACAAAAATTAAGAGAGAGAGAGAGAGAGAGAGAGATAACCTTTTTGTAAGGGAAAACTATGCAGAGCATGGAAGAGATGATAATAAATTTATAGTAAAAAAGTGTGAATAAAAAAACACAAAATAAAGGAAGATAAAAAAAAAAGGATGAATAATGATGTTAAAGTAGAAGGCAGTGTGAAGATGAAAAGGTAAAGGAGGGATAAAGGTTAAAGAAAGTGTAAATATTAAAAAAAATAAGTGAATGTTGATAAAAATAATAGGAAAATTAGAAAGAAAAAAGGATAATGATGTGGATGTTGATGTGGCTTAACTGGAGCATAGTAACAATAAATGCTATGCTTTAGCTTCTAAATATACTAGTTGCGGATCCGCGCGTTACTCGTGATTATTTTTTAAGGTGGTCTCATTATTATTATTATTTAGTAATTTTGAACTAATTTAATGAAAAGTAATGCATTTCATAATCATATTTATCACAAGATAATTTTTTATTATTGTAGAATTGTTTTATTTAAATTTTGAAACCTTAATTCTATCATAGTTGATTGACTAATTTTTACATCTCTAAGTCAATTAAACATGTTTTCCATGCAACATGTAAACCTTCTTTTCCATAAGGGCTGAAATAATGTCGGTAATATTTTTTTTTTCTATGGAAGTTAAAAAAATTAAAATTCAATTTGTCTTGATGTTTTCTAAAAATTAAATTTGGCGATTCTCTTTCAATAATTGTGAAAATTCCAAGCAATAATTCAGAAGGTAATTCATGTTACATGTTCATGCTTTGATTGTGTAATTGTATGATTGATTTGGGTTGTAATTCATAAGTTGAATATGGTAGTATATATCTAAAAGAGTCTAACTCTATAGTTTAGGTTATTGAATATAGTGTTGTGTGTGATTTATAGAGTAGCGATGGCTGTAGTAATTAAAAATTGATTTTTCATTGTCTTTTAAGTTAATAAAAACCTTACATATACTTTTTTTTTTTTTTTCAAAAAAGCCTTTACATATTTTTTTTAACGTGAATCTTTACATATAATTTAATAAGTAAACTCAATACATTTCATTTTCTTAGATGCATAAAAAAAGACATTTATTCCATAATAATAGTGGCTAATTAGTTTTTTCATAATCTCATTTATAACTTTTCTTACTATTATCATATTTTACTGGCTGATGATTTTTATAATAGAGGCATTAAATGAGAGTTGAATTCTTAGAACCTTTCATTAGATTTTAAAAGTCATGGTGTGAGAAGAATATAAGCATTTAAGGATTTTTTTTTTTATAATTTATTATTTATAAATAATGTTAAATGAAATGTCAAAAAAAAAAAATGATTTTGAAAATTTTCATCTTTATTTCTTATATATTTCTATTATTACTGAAGAATGTCTTCCTTTTAGTTTTGATAATAATTATTGTGGGGCCAGAAAATTAGGCAGCGTTGGCCTACTCCAAGCCAGGCCCAGGGGCCCACGCCGAGGATGCATGAGGGGTCCGAGGATGAAAGCGCGAGGACCGGCCCCCGAGGAACATATCCGAGGATGGCCCCGTCCTCAGGCATCCGAGACCTCGGAAGAACACGAGCACCACCCCACCAAAGAGGGGTCTTCTTGAATATACGAGGAGGAGAGGGTCCAGTGCCACACGTCGGCGACGGGAGCACGGCGAAAGAGCAAGCCTTAGGCGAGCTGTCACCTTTGCATTGAATGCCCTCAATTAACGTCCTGGCCGCATTAATGAGGACAGGACTCTTGAACAGTGCTGCCTTGGGTGCTACAACCCACTGGAGGACTAGGGATGCGGCTGATGGGACAGACTCTCAAGTGGTGGCCTGACTAATCAACAAATGGAGGGTTAGGATCAGTTTAGAGAGGTATATAATGTAAGGAGTCTCTCCTGAGAGAGGGAGGGGAAAATCAGCATTAAGAAGTTCGGTAGTGACCTGTGCCCTCTGAACCTTTGTAATCGATCTTAAAAGAAGTAATAAGAACATCAAGCCTCGGAAGACCAGTCCGAGGAGCATCATTGTGCATCCCAATCCATGTTTAAGTTGATAAATTCACATGCAACCATGCAGGGCAGTTGTACCCCTTACTAGAGTCTAGTTCTTGAGCCCACTTTCTATAAATTCATTGAAGGGCAAGCTGGGCTTGGGTCCACTCTCACCACCTGAAGAAGTGTCCCAAATATGGTCCCTACAATTATGATTTTCTAGATTAGAGTTTGATTAGTTTCAAGTTTAAATTTTGTATGATTGTAATTAATTGTTGATTAAATGATTTAATTAAGTGAATTTAATGATTGATTTATTTGTATTGTAAAGTTTTTAATAACATTCATAAGTTCATATCTTTAATTAATTTTTTACTCCCTTAGCCGCCAGCTTCTTTATTTTCCAATTAACAGCTACTAATTAATTTATTTAATTGACGTTTGATTTCTTTTACTAATCTCTTTCTCTCTCTCTTTGTTGACATCCTACTGTTTCCCAAATTTGATAATAATTCTAATGTACTAAATATGCATCTTGTAACGTTTATTTTTATTTTTATTTTATTCCATTTTGCTGCCATGAAGTTAGTATATCCATAACTATTATTTTATTTTATGATGCATTTGGTTTTTTATTATTATTATTATTTACTATTTTTAAAATAACATGTGTTTTGTATTCTCTTTTTTTATTGATGCATTGTAACATTTTATGAGAATACTTCATAAGAAAAAAATTTATTAAATTTTTTCTTATAGAATTGAGTGTTTTTAAATTGATATTTGTTTTGTATTTCATTTTTAAAATTTTATTCTATTATATGTTTAATTTTTAAAAAAAAAAATGAGATAAAATATAAATAATTATGATATGGAGGATGTTGCTAAATTTAAATGTTGAATAAGATAAGATGAGAAGAATACTAGTAAAAATGAAATGTATAGCAATAAACATCATATTATTTTAGTTATGCTATGTAATAAAATAATATTATATTTTTATATACTATCTTTATAATGCAATAATATAACATTTAAAAACCAATGAGAATAAAAAAAAAAATGTAAAACACAAAACTAAATTGTATCTAGCTGGATTACCAATCAATTCCAATTTTAGCTATCTAACTGACTTCTAGTAGTCTAAAATTGATTTTTGCGATGCATTTGGTGGAGCTTTCAATATTACATCAGTATGTTTTAATGGTCAACCTGTTACACTAAAATAAAAATATATATATATATACCAAAAATTGAAAATATATATATATATATATATAGAGAGAGAGAGAGAGAGAGGCTTGTGTGTGTGGAAAAATAGAAATTATGCATGGAATAAGAGAAGCAATGACAATTTTATAGTACGAGGATAAGAATAAGAAGAAAAAATAAAGGAAGATAAAAATGTAAAATAATAGTAATATTGAGAGTAGTGGGGATATGAAAAGTTAAAATGGAATGAAAAATGTTGAAGAAAGTTAAGGTAGAGAGTAGTGGGAATATGAAAAGTTAAAATAGAATTGAAAATTTAATAATAAATAAGAATAGTTAATAATAAGATAAATTAAATATGATATTTTGATTGTAATATAATAGAGTTTTTAATTCACTTTAAATGTTAAAAAATTGTATTTCATTTTTAAAATTTTATTCTATTATATGTTTAATTTTTAAAAAAAAAAATGAGATAAAATATAAATAATTATGATATGGAGGATGTTGCTAAATTTAAATGTTGAATAAGATAAGATGAGAAGAATACTAGTAAAAATGAAATGTATAGCAATAAACATCATATTATTTTAGTTATGCTATGTAATAAAATAATATTATATTTTTATATACTATCTTTATAATGCAATAATATAACATTTAAAAACCAATGAGAATAAAAAAAAAAATGTAAAACACAAAACTAAATTGTATCTAGCTGGATTACCAATCAATTCCAATTTTAGCTATCTAACTGACTTCTAGTAGTCTAAAATTGATTTTTGCGATGCATTTGGTGGAGCTTTCAATATTACATCAGTATGTTTTAATGGTCAACCTGTTACACTAAAATAAAAATATATATATATATACCAAAAATTGAAAATATATATATATATATATATAGAGAGAGAGAGAGAGAGAGGCTTGTGTGTGTGGAAAAATAGAAATTATGCATGGAATAAGAGAAGCAATGACAATTTTATAGTACGAGGATAAGAATAAGAAGAAAAAATAAAGGAAGATAAAAATGTAAAATAATAGTAATATTGAGAGTAGTGGGGATATGAAAAGTTAAAATGGAATGAAAAATGTTGAAGAAAGTTAAGGTAGAGAGTAGTGGGAATATGAAAAGTTAAAATAGAATTGAAAATTTAATAATAAATAAGAATAGTTAATAATAAGATAAATTAAATATGATATTTTGATTGTAATATAATAGAGTTTTTAATTCACTTTAAATGTTAAAAAAATGTGTAAAAAATTGGAAAAAATTGATAATGACATGGCTGCTGACATGGCTTAACATGAGCGTAATAACATTAAATGTTACGCTTCAGCTTTTAGTAATATATATATATATATATATATGATGATGCCGAAATCATCAGTCAAAATGATCATCCAAAGGGAAAGTCATCTACAGCCGCCAAAGATCCTAAAAGGGTATGTGAAGAATGGAAGAAGTGTGGGTCACCGGTGTGATGTTTGCTACCAAGCCTTCGATGGTAAAGTCAGATAGTTAGAAAAGAAAAGAATATTCAAAGCTAAAATATGAGTGTGTATTAGCTAGAGGTTCAGTACCTCCTCAGGTCTTGGGGTGCTAGTATATATATGCGCTTGCTTCTTTCTTCTAGCTGTTGGAGGTGTTTTAATGGTGGTTTCAATGTGGTAACTGTAATGCCCCTATGAGGTGTTAATGACAAGATCTTTGTCTCTCCAATAGTGCAGAGACTCAGTACTATCATGTAACGCTTCTCCATTGATTGTGAGCGAATAGCCTCATCTTTGTCTGATGGGTACTATGAGGGACGAAGATTGATGTTATCTTCGTCCACTGTCTTCTCCTATGGATGAGGATATTACCGGGCCTATCAATATATATAGATATAGATGGCGAAGCGAACTAGTAATTGGAAATGATGGATGAAAATCCATGTAGAGAAGGTTTAAATATCATAGTAATAGAAACTATAACAGTGGGGTGTGTCAGCTGCATTTAATAGATCATGTAATATCCATGTTTTGTATGGATATTTAGATTAATGTCTTCTTATCATGTCTGACAACAATGCAAAATCCAAAAGCCAAAGGATCGATGTTGTAACTTGTAATCGTATTTGATAGAAGTTAAAAAAGTGCTTGTAAACAAGGGCCTATTAAATTAATCAAGCAACATTCTGTAAGCTTCATCATGATTCATGAGGCGTTCATCTTTCATGATATTGCAATTTCTTAACAACAAGCCTAGCAAATGCACATACAAATAGAAAGCTAATCAATTTGGAATTCTGATAGGTGCTTCCACTTTCCAGCTACATTTTAACAAGAAAATAAAAAAATTTCGCATCCAAGAAATAAATCAAGATTACTACAAGCATCTTGTAAAGACAGGAGAACTATCTTTTAGAGGCTATAGATCAGTAGAATGTGAAGTTGCTAATATTCAAGCGATTAGTTACAGATTTGTTAAACTATGATAGAATTTGGGGCAAAAAATTATATTTGTACAAAAGAGAAATCATGCTAGCATATTGCATAATGCAGTTACTATGATTCAGTGGGCTCACAAACCAGAAAATATAGAGAAGAGATAATCAAAGAGTTTAAAGATGGTTCAACTGGTTCTTATATCAACTGGCCTCATCCAAGGCCTTGATGACCAAAAGGTTAATTTGGTTATCAATTATTATTACCTTCTGGAAACTGGAAAATGGAAGTCCATCAAAACTTGACGATAGAGTGTACTTGCATAAGATGGTGTGGCACTGCGTTTTATCCATAAAAGGAGCTGTGTTTCATTTGCAGTGTGGTCATATAGAGATGAAACATTCGTGGAAAAATTGATAAGCATTTTGACACCCAAGTTCTCGAAGTGGGAATCTTGGGATAGCAACCAAGATTTTGAAGGCACTCTTAAAGTTTAGTGTAAAATCCAAGGCGGTATACATGCCAGGCTTCCATAGCTAAATAGTATTCAATAGAAGCATGACACAACAGTTTTAACAAAAACTGTAATAACACTAAATAAAGTGAAAACAGAAGCTACCTAATGCAAGCAGGGACAATGGTGAAGAAAGAATGCTGATTATTTGCTTTAGTTCTTCAAGTACAACTCTAGCTAACTGTTGAAGCAAAAGAAAAACAACATTAGAAATATTTGTACTCTCCATTAATATTTGTACAACCAATCAATTATCAATATGAACACAAGAACAGGTAAGGTAAAGTGCAATGACTCTTCCCCCCCACCCCCCTTATCTCTCTCTCTCTCTCTCTCTGTCTCTATTGGACAACTCCCAACAGTCTCAGGAAGCACCACCAAGTCTTATAAGGGAAAAAATGAATAGTCATATATCACAAACACCCAAGAAATGAATCCAGAAAGATTTGTAGGAAATGCACATATCAGAGGAACATTATTCCACTTATGTTTCTGACATCATGTAGAGACGTGCCTTGGATCTTCAGGTGGCTTGAATTACCAATGGTCTCCACATGAACAACTCACATCCTTAAAAGAATGGAACCAATTTGAATCCCTTTCTATTACGTTTCTTTGAACAGTGTATGAAATAAATTTAATGTCACTGTGGCAATGAACGCAAGTTCTTAAATTGTTAAAATTAAAGCTTGAAACACACATACTCCAACAAATCTACCCTTTTCCTTTCATAAGTGGAAATATCCAAGTACTTTATGAAACTAATCAATCATGAATACAAGCAGAAGGAAGAACTTAAGAGCCTCATTCGGTTGACCATTTTGAGCATTTCCAACAATCAGGGAAATCCATGAAACTAAATCTGGTCAAGGTATCCCTTTAAATACCCTTTTTGCATTCTGAATAGTCGTACACTTTGAATACATATGAACGAGAGCATTTAAAAACCCTATCCGTGTCATGTGGCCATGAACTTGCTCGCCCAGGTCCTCTGCAACATGATCAGTACAAGCATTTAAAGCCCAGCAAACATGAAATCATTAGGCCTAATTACCAGTCTCATCAACACCGAGAACAAAGAAAATCCCTCTTCCATAGTCCCATCCTTCAAGTATCTATCTATCACTGCTGTCCAAGATACATCATCCCTTATCCACCATCTTGTCAAAATTTTGCCTAGTATCCTCTACACTCCTGCATTTCCCATACATGTCTGATAAACACTCCAAAACTGCCACATCCAAATCCAATGTCTTAATCTCATTCTGTAGAATTCCAAAGCCTCCTTAGGCCAGTCATGGTGAACGCACCATGATATCATTGCCATCCACGAAAAATTATCTCCTTGCAGCGTTTCATCAACCAACTTACTACCCTCTTTAAGCTTCCCAACATTTGCAAAGCCAAATATCATTGAGTTCCATGAACAAATCCTTGTCCACCCATTTCATCAAACATGTTCTAGGCATTCACAACACCCTCACAATTGACATAAATATTAAGGAAACGATTATAAATGAAAACCCGGGCACAAACCCGGACGCTTTTGGCGTGAGCATGAACTTTCTCACCCTCTTAAAGTGCTGCTTGCCGGGGACGTAAAGTTGTAATGAAGCGGAGGAGAGGGTCGGTGAATTTGTTTAAGCGAGTGAATTCGCGGTCGAAAATTGAAACTGGGTTTTGAGAAAAGAGTGGCCCAACCAAACACTTAACCCACTTTCTCGTGCACGGTCTTTATTTGGGCCTAGCCCATTTTTTTGTCAACTCGTTAATCCTATTCCATGACAAAGAAATAAAGAACATACAGTGTGTAATGCAAAGGAGTTTCCAGTTTCCACGGTCAACGGTGTCAGTTAACGCGCTGAGACTCGGAAACTTCCTACATGTTTCGCCGGAGATTTTGATTGCTTTATTTTTATATTTTTTTTTTGTCTTTTACTGCCTCTTAATTCTCTTTCTTTTCCGCGAAAGAAGCATAAAGAAAATGTGAGAAGAAATTGAGGGGTTAATTTTTTATTTTCGGTTCCGTTTCCTTATGAGCACAAAGAAACTGAGAAGAAATTGAAGGGTTTACTTTTACTTTGTAATTCCTGTTCCGTTTCCTTGTGAGCACAAAGAAACTGAGAAGAAATTGAAGGGCTTACTTTTACGTACTTTGTATTTTCTATTTCGTTTCCTCATCAGAGTTACAATGTTTTATAGTTTTTGTAGTATATAAGTGTTTATTTTGGCTTGGTAATTTTCAGGCTGCACTGCAAGTTTAGTTTACTTGTGCCGTGTTGCGCTATTTCATTTGTTTGAATAAAATTCTAATTCTTACTGAAAAAAAAAAAAAAAAGAAAAAGAAAAAGAAAAAGAAAGCGAAGTTATGCCTTTGGACGTTGCAGGGGCTGCTCTTGGGGCAGCATTTGGAGAAGGCTTTGCAGTGTTACATGACACAGTTAAGGATGTGGCAAGCAAAGCCCGTATGTTCAAACCCATTCTTAAACGCCTCGAATCCACGTTAAATAGTTTGGTGCCTACGGTCAATGAAATAAGACGATTAAGCGAACAACTTGAACTCCCAGAAAGGGAAACAAAGAGATTGATGGAAAAAATGGAAGAGGGAGAGAAGCTGGTTAGCAAGTGCTTGAAAATCCGGTGGTGGAACTACGTTTTCAAAGTCCAATACTCTTCCAAACTTGAAGAGTTGGACAAAGAAATCTTCAGGTTCTGTCAGCTTGATTTGCAAGCACTGTGCACAAGGAATGGGCTGAGGACTTTAGAAACGGTGATCAGTATAAACAAGAAAGTGGATTCGTTCAGGGGCGTGGAGACACCAAGAGGGTTGGGCGGAGTTTCTGGACCCCAAGATTTAACAGTTGGGTTGGATATGCCAATAAAAGAGTTGAAGACGCTGCTGTTGAAGGAGGAGGTGAAGCTGCTCCTATTGACTGCTCCTGGAGGATGTGGGAAAACCACATTGGTGAAAATGCTCTGTCAGGATAAAGAAATTAAGGGTACTTTCATTTCTTTTTTTTGGTCTAAGAACAAAGTTTCTCTTCAAACTAGTTCGGAAAGAAACTCTTCAAACTTCTCATATTTTTCTTTTTTAAGTATGGATTTTGAAAATCTAACCGTCGAATTTCATATTCCTTATATTCTTAACATGTATATCAAATTTCATTCAAATTGAATATTATTTACTATTTGATCAATTAATTTATTTTTTATATACAACTTTAGATTACAAAAATTTGAAATTATAACATTTATTTGATAACATAGCAATTGATTTTTGATTTTCTTGAAATTTTATAAGAATTAAGGATGTAATAAGAACATACAATCTAACGGTTAGATTTTCAAAATTCACAATCAATATAAATATATATAATGAGTTTGTAGAGTTTCTCTCCAAACTGTTTATTTAAAAGTCTTTGAAATTTACTTATTTTGCCGAAATTGAAAACTTTTTATTGAAAATACTATAGATAAAGATAAAAGTTAGTTGAAATAGTATATTGAGACCTATGAATAGTACTAAAAAGTGCAAGTAGAACACATGAATAGTAGAAAAAATAAGCTGAATAGTAAAATAAGTTGGCAAAAATAATCTTTGTCAAACGGATACTAAGGGTCTGTTTGGATACTGCTTATTACTGAAAACTGAAAACTGAAAATACTGTAGCAAAATAATTTTTAAATGTGTAAATAGTGCCGTTGGACCCATTTTTAATGAAAGTTTTGTTGAAAAAAGAGTTTTGTGGGTCCCGTGAATAGTGCACGGACCCATTGCCAAACGCTGGACGCAGCTGAAAAAAAATTTCAGCTGTATCCAAACGTTCACTAAGTGTTATAAAAAGTGTTGTTAATTTGCATATTGTTGAAGTTATTTATAGTGCTAGCATATGTATTTTTGTTAGGGTTGTATGAAAGTTAAGCTTTGTTGAGTATTGATTGTTCAAATTCAGTTCGACAACAATTATAAAATGTTTAACCTTGGCTTATTTATAAACAAACATAAACCAATTTTTATTGAGCCAAGCCCGAACTATTTATGCTTAGCTTGGTTCAATTACAACCCTAATTTATGTGTAATATAATGTTGTGTTTGTGAGCCTTGAAATGTGCCTCCGCCGCAATTTTCTAACTACGTTGTGTTTGGACAGGCATATTTGAGGACAATATTCTCTTTGTGAACGTTTCAAAAACTCCCAACGTGAAGGTCATTGTGCAGAACCTATTTAATTATAAGGATATGCAGCCTAAGTTTCAGATTCAAAGTGAAGAAGAAGCAATCGACCAACTGTCACAGCTGTTGAATCATATTAAACCTAATCCTATATTGTTGATCCTAGATGATGTCTGGCTCGGATCAGAATCCCTTCCTGAAAAGTTTAAGTTTGATATTCCAGATTACAAGATTTTGGTTACATCAAGAACCGCATTTCCAAGATTTGAATTTACATATCACTTAGAACCGCTAAATGATGAAGATGCAATGACTCTTTTTCGTCAATCCGCATCCCTGAAAGAGGGGAGCACTTATATTCCACCAGAAGAAGATATCAAAAAGGTACTTTGTCTTTTTGATATATTCTTGGCCAATATTACCCCTATAACCTCCAAATAATAACTGAGTTTATTTGGTTCCTTGAATTGCAGATAGTAAAAGGCTGTGGGGGGCTCCCACTGGCTCTTAAAGTGATTGGAAGCTCACTGTGTGGGCGGTCTGAAGAGGAATGGCACTATAGACTAACGAAATGGTCTGGTGGTCAATTTTTTTGCAGTTCTGATACTGAGCTGCTTGGTCAACTTCAAAAAAGCCTAGAATTTCAAGATGACAAGGTCATCAAAGACTGTTTCATGGACCTAGGTTCATTTCCTGAAGACCAAAGGATCCATGCTGCTGCCCTCATAGATATGTGGGCAGAATTATATGAATTAGACGAAGATGGCATCCTTGCCATTGCCAATTTGCAAGAACTTACTACTCGGAATTTGGCTAATCTTGTCATGGCAAGGTATGCTGGCTTTTTATTTCAATAATATGATTTACTTGTTGTGTGATTACTTCAGATAATTACTGCTAGTTGCTGGTTGTATTATGCCACAACTCTATACCTGGCCTAAGGCACAAAATATTTTATCATGTCTTATGACATAATTAACTTTTGATGGCAACTGATAATATGTTATTATAGGTTGTTTGACATGTCGATGGCATATTTATGATTTTTCATACCATAGATATGACAGGGGATTACTAAAGAAGCTATAAAGAAGGAAACTTATACCAATCTAGAAACAATCAGGTGTTCCAACTACTCTACCTCGGACAAGAGGGGAATTTCAACTTTTATTAGTCTATACCTTTTTGCTGCTTGGCTAGCGAACATTTGAATTCAATTATGGTAGATAAAAACTAATGGTGTTGTTTCCCTTGGTTGTGTCATTATATTCTTAATTTTGTTGGAAAATAATGGAACATATATTTTTCATATGTGAAGACTGAAAAACTTGACTATATTCTAAACTTGAAATTTTGCCCATTCACCAGAAAAGATGTGAGTGAGGTCAAAAGCTATTACAATGAAGACTTCGTCACGCAGCATGATATTCTTAGAGAGCTTGCTATGCATGAGAGCAGTCAGGAACCTATAGAACAAAGGGCAAGGCTGATTATGAACATAAGTGAAAACAAACTACCAAAGTGGTGGACGGAACAGAAACAACAGCTCATTAATGCTCGCTTATTATCTATATCAACTGGTTGGTACATTTTCTCTCTATCAAAGATACAAATATATAATATATGTAACCTACATAATATTGATGGTCTGTCACGCCGTATACCATTCTTTTTGCAGATGAATTGTTCTCATCGAGTTGGTGCAACATTCAAGCATCCAAAGTCGAGGTTCTAGTTCTGAATTTTCAAACAAAGAATTACACCTTGCCTAAATTTGTGGAGAAAATGGATGAACTCAAGGTTTTGATAGTTGCTAATTATGGTTTCTTTCATGCCAAAATAAGCAATTTTCAACTGCTCGGGTCTCTTCTCAGTTTAAAGAGAATAAGATTAGAGAAGGTTTCAATTTCTTCCCTTTGCAAAACCCATGTACCATTGAAGAGTTTGAAGAAAATATCCTTGTTTATGTGTAATATTGGTAAGGCTTTTGAGAATTGTACTATCCAGGTTTCAAATGCATTACCAAATCTAACAGAGATAAGCATTGACTATTGCATTGATTTGGTGGAATTGCCTGTTGGGCTTTGTGATATTTTCCACCTAAGAAAACTCAGCATCACCAATTGTCATAAGTTGGCAGCACTACCTGAAGGAATTGGAAAGCTAGTGAATTTAGAAGTGCTAAGGTTTAGGTCTTGTACTGATTTGTCAGAGTTGCCAGAGTCGATAAAAGGCCTCAGTAAATTACGCATTCTTGACATATCTGACTGCCTAAGCATTAGTAAGTTGCCAAAACACATAGGTGAGTTGTGTAATTTAAAAGTTCTCAATATGAAAGGTTGCTTGAGTTTGCGTAATCCATTGCCAGAATCAACCATAGATCTTGAGCAGTTAATGCTTGTAGTATGTGACAAAGAGAGGGCCAAGTTATGGGAGCCGATCAAGGAATTCCTCACCAAGCTTAAAGTGGAGGTGGGTGAAATAGATATCAACTTGAACTGGCTTCCCATATAATGGTTTCTCAGAATTGTTAAAAACAGCAGCTGCTAGTCAAGATAGTCTCAGCAAAAGCAATGATTGTTCCTCATGGAGAAAATATCACTTAGAATAGTAAGGAGAATGTGGCTGGCTGTTGCCACTTGCCAGGGTATTAATAATGAGTTTTTTGTTGTAGATGGATCAAAACAGAGTAAGAGAGAAACCATAGCACATGAAAAGAAAGGGCTGGACAAACTTTCAAGCTGGATAGGATAATGGGAACAAAGTGATGTTCTCATAACTGTTGTTGTGGTTGGAGCAATGGCAAACAGTTGCTATGGCCTATAGTTTTTATAGGACTAGGCTAAAATATGCTCTGTATTCCCTGGTCTTTTTGTATAAATATTGTAGCAGTGGCAATAGCTGTCCAAGTTCGTTAGTGGGTCTATATAACCTGGTTTATAGAAGGATGTGATAACATGTGTATTATAATCTTCTGAACCGCGTATGTGTATGGAACAAAATTATAGGTATATGTTCTGCATAGCAGATGGGATGAACTACTAAAAGTTTTTGCGATTTGTTTCTTTCCTTTCTTGTGGTTGATTCTTCTCAACGAATTTGATGTTTTGATACGCTTGTGACTGGTTATCTTAATTTGTTTAGTTGCTTGCTTAATGTAGTAATGGAATTTCGAGGTGCTTGTTAGATGTATCTACCATAAAATTGTGTTGAATCTTTAATTTGGTTGGGTGTAAGTGGAGTACAAATGTTTAGATGCAGCAGGTAATTTGGTTGGGCCATGTGGGGACACACCTTTGCCAATCACAACTCGCCACGTGGCTAGTTGTGGTACAAAATTGTGAGAAATTATGTGTCCCAAGCATTACTCTTGAGTTTAACACCACCAACCACCATTTACGTTATCTCCATAGTCCGTACTTTTCCTCTGTCTTCAAAATATGAAATCTCAAATGGGAATAAAGTTTCTTTCTAAATTAGTTTAGAGAAAAACTTTACAAACTTTTCATATATCTCTATATTGAGTAAGAATTTTGAAAATTTAACAGTTATATTGCATTTTCTTATTATATTCTTTATGCATGTAAAATTTTAATAATATCAAAAATTAATTGCTATCTCATCAAACAAATGTTAAAATTTCAAATTTTTATAATCTAAAATTGTGTATAAAAAATAAGTTTATTAATCGAATAGTAAATAATATCCAATTTAAACGAAATTTGATATGCATGTTAAGAACATAAGGAACATGAAATTCAACGTTTAAGTTTTCAAAATTCACACTAAAAAAAAAGATATATGAGAAGTTTGAAAAGTTTCTCTCCAAACTAGTTTGGAGAGAAACTTTATTCCTCAAATGGAAGGGGGGTAATCAAGAAAAAGAAAGTTTCATAAGTTTTTTAATATTATTAAATTTTTGTAAAAGCTTTTTTTGTTTTTTGTTTTTCAATTTTTTTTCTTTTGGTTTATTTGAAAGATTGAAAGAAGAAAAAAAAAAGGAAAGAAAAAATTAGAATAAAAATCTTTGGCCTACCTTTAAATTCCATTTCACATTTCACCAATAACAACATTTCATACTTCTTTTTTCCCAAGTAACTAAAATTTAAAATAAAAATCAGACATAACATACAAGTTAATTGATGAGTATAATAAAGTGTAATGATTTTTTATTTATTTATTTATTATATATATATATATATAGAAGATAAAAGGGAGAGGCTTCTATCTAGTGGTCAATTTTACTGGATACGTTAAGATACATACACGTGTCCAAAATTGAACACATGTTCGCATCTCAACATGTCCAGTGGAACTAGTCACTGGACACAAGCTCAACCCAAGATAGAAATTTTACTCTAACTTAATCTAAGTGTACATATGTGTGAAACTCCCTCTTGAAAACTTGAACCCCAACTCTTACCCCCACACCTCACAAACATTTATACTTATAGAGTAACTATCACATTAAAAGTGTGCAATTGATTTTTATTTGTAAATTGGCTAAACTCTAAAGTATGTAATTTTTTTTTTTTTTTTTATCCAACTTGTATATTTGGCTTATAGTTTGACAATCGGACGTGAAAACCATAAAAATGGTAGGAACACAAATAAAGCTACAACTTGATGGTCGCTTTTATCCAAATATATTTTTTTTTTTTTTTTTATCCAACTTGTATATTTGGCTTATAGTTTGACAATCGGACGTGAAAACCATAAAAATGGTAGGAACACAAATAAAGCTACAACTTGATGGTCGCTTTTATCCAAATAGAAAGTGAACTAATAATCAGATGAATGAAAATCCATGTAAAGAAGGTTTATATATCATATTAACAGTAACAAGGTGGACCGAATAGGACTGAATGGATCGAATAAGAATGAATGGACCGATGTGGACATCTTGGACCGAAGTAGATCGAATAAGACCAAAGTGGATAGACTGGACTAATTAGGAGCAATGTGAACTAAATGAGACCAAAGTTGATAAAATGGACCGAATAGAACAAAAGTGAACAAAATGAACCAAATAGGACCAATGTGGACCAAATGGCTCAAATAGAACTGAAGTAAATCAAAGTGGACAGAATGCACCGAATAGGACCAATGTGGACTGAATAAGACTGAGTGGGGACCAAATTGGACCAAATAAAACTTTAGTGGACTAAATGGACTAAATTGTACCAAAGGGACAAATATACCGAATAGAACCAATCTGGGCCGAATAGGAACAAATGGATGGAATACGACCAACGTGGACCAAATAGGACTGAAGTGAACATACTAGACCGAAGTGGATAGATTGGACCAATTAAGAGCAATATGGACTGAATAGGATAGAAGTAGACAGAATGGACCGAATAGAACTAAAGTAAACAAAATTGACCGAATAAGACCAATGTGGACCGAATGGCTCAAATAGGATTGAAGTAAATCAAAGTGAACAAAATGAACCAAATAGGACCAATGTAGACTGTATAGGTCCAATGTGGACTGAATAAGACTTAGTGGACTAAATTGGACTAAGTCAACTTTAGTGGACCAAATGAACTAAATAGGACCACATTGGACAGAAGAGGACAAATGGACCGAATAGAACCGATCTAGATTAAATAAGATTTTTGAATATTTATCAATTTTATTGCATTTTTTAGGGCTCATATTTCTAATTTCTAATGACTATTTCAGTGTTTTCTTTGTATTTTTAAACTCAAAACTAAAGAATTTAGCCCAAATATGATAAAATTTCATACTTGTGGATCCACCATTGGACAACTCCCAACCCAAGTCTCAAGGAAGCAGCACCAAGTCTCATAAGGGAAAAAAGGAATAGTCATATAAACAACTCCTTTTCTATTATTTTTCTTTGAACAGTGAATGAAATAAATTTAAAGTCACTGTGGCTATCTACACAATTTCTTAAACTGTTAAAAGCTTGATTGTTATTGTTTCTGGTGGAGTTGAAATGATTCCAAATGCAACTGCAAGCATCTCACTGTGGTAGCCTAGGAGAGAGAAGCTTGCACATACAAGCATTAGCATAATTTTCAACCACAGGTAACCACTTTCTAAATCTCAATCCAACTTAAACCTGGTTTCTTTACCATCCCTATGTCATCAATAGCGTTTCTAACCTTTGCCACCTGACCCCACATATAAGCAGTAGCCAAGGCATATAAGAAGCTGCATTTTTAGGTTCTATCTCAAATAATGCTTCCTGCAGCATGCTTTACCAATTCAAAGCTTTCAAGAATTCTACAACCACCAAGTAGAAGCCCATAAGATCTTATCAGGTTTCATGGGCATTTGGTTAATAATATTCTCAGTAGTACAAGCAAAACGATCTGTTATATGTTTTAATCCACCCTTTTCCTTTATTAAGTGGAAATCTTCAAGTACGTTATCAAACTAATCAAGCATGGATACAAGCAGAAAGAACCTCAACAAAAGTAACGTGGTCGTGCTGGGAACTTGATTTGAGAGGTAACTCAAAGAAATTAAGAGCCTCACTTGGTTGACCGTTTTGAGCATTTCCAACAATCAGGGAAGTCCATGAAACTAAATCCAGTCAAGGCATCCTTTTAAATACCCTTTTTGCATTCTAAATAGTCGCACACTTTGAATACATATGAACAAGATCACTTGCTGCAAATGAAAGGAGATCAAACCCTACCCGTGTCATGTAGCCATGAACTTGCTTGCCCCAGGTCCTCTGCAACATGATCAGAAGCATTTAAAAACCCAGCAAACCTGAAATCATTAGGCCTAATCACTGATCTCATCAACATCGAGAACAAAGAAAATCCCTCTTACATAGTCCCATCCTCCAAGTATCTATCTATCACTGCTGTCCAAGATACATCATCCCTATCCACCATCTTGTCAAAATTTTGCCTAGTCTCCTCTACACTCCCCGCAATTCCCATACATGGCTGATAAACACTCCAAAACCACCGCATCTAAATCCAATCCATTCCACATTATATATCCACGAATCTGAAGCAGGACTCAATTTTGAATTCCAATGTCTTAATCTCATTCTATGAAATTTTGAAGCCTCTATAGGCCAAGAACGGACCATGATATCATTTCTGTCCACGAAAATAAAAATTATCTCTTTGCAGCATTTCATCAACCAACTTTCTGCCTCTTTAAGCTTTCCCACATTTGCATAGCCAAATCTCATTGTGTTCCAAGAACAAATCTTGGTTCAGGTTCAACCATTTTATCAAACATGTTCTAGGCATCCACAATACCTGTTGTTCCTAAGAACAATAATTGATAAATATTGAATTTCATTACATTTAACATATCATATAAATGATTAAAATTCACATAAATTCGATTTACCATAAAATTAGAGAACAATGGAGAGATGTTACCTTGATACTTTAAAGTAATCTCATAACAAGAAGCAATTTACCGTCAATTCATATATGTTTTTAGATAGCGGGATTGAGATATGGACCATGTCACTATTTTGAAACGATACATACGTCTACAGTATTTTCGGTGTAGTAGACTAAGACATTGTGTGTGTCGCTCCCAGAATACAATAACCCAGCTACCTTCGCTGATAATCCTTACAAGCCTACACTGCTTGTAGGATAAAAAACTTTTAATTGTACTTTTCTTTTACCTAGAAATATAGTACTATATACGAAGGGAGTTTTCTTTTTACATGAAAATGGTGCCCATAAGAAAATTGATTTTCTTATATCAAATTTGGACATGTTGGCTGCAAATATATTATATATATATATATATATATACACACACACATACTAAATAAGTCATACCCATTGGTAAAAGTTACCATAGTTTTTGCATGGAGTTGTAGTGTGCTTTTGTGTTAAAACCCTTTTTCCTCTCTCTTGTGTGTGTTTGTTCCTCAAAAAAAATAAAAAAAAAAATAAAAAGTCATACCCATTGAAATTGCCTTTAATGACAATTTAACGTTGGTTTGACTTCCTTGCAAAATCAAATAGTAAATAATTATTTATACCAATAACTCCCATATTAAAACGTCATCAGAGCATATGAAAAGAAAACGTTTTATAAGGAAATGTATTTGACAAGGAATATTGCTATATACATTAAACCATTAACATTCATTTAGTTATTAGTATTTATATCAGCCAACTCATCATAGGCAGGTTATGAAATTATATTAAAAACGTATAAAAATTAAATCAGCAATTAATCAATATTTTTTTAAAAATATTTTATATAAAAATATTCCAACAATACCATCACAATTGCCAAACATTAGGGAAATGATTACAAATGAAAACCCAGGACGCTTTTGCGTGAGCATAAACTTCTAAACAATGGAATGAATTTTCAATTTCTTCCATTAAAGAGCTTCATGCTATCTAGGGACGTAAAGTAGTATTGAAGCAGAGGAGAGGGTCAGTGAATTTGGTTAAGCAAGCGAACTGGCAGTCGAAAATTGAAACTAGGTTTTGAGAAAAGAGTGGCCTAACCAAAAACACTAACCCACTTTCTCTTTAGGGGGGATAGTTTATATAATTAACGTTTTTTCTAAAATTAAAAAATAAATATAAAAAAAAAAAATCTAATATTGATCCATAATGAAACAGCAACAAGTTTGGCACTATGGCAAAGCTTTGATTATCCGACTGATAGAGCTCTTCCAAACATGAAACTTGGGCTAGACAGAATGCTGGTTTGAATCAAATCCTAACATCTGACGAGAAGGGTGGATTAATTTTTTTTAAAATTAATGTTTTTCTAAAATTTAAAAATAAATTAAATTTTAAATATTAAAAAAAAAGTTAACGGCCGAAACTAACAACACATTAATAAATGACTTAATTAGAAAGAAATGAAACTTAAATGAGTGATATAAAAAATAGTGAAGGTTAGAAAATAGTGAATGTTAGAGCATTCCCATCAGATCAGTTATAGTCTTCTAAAATACATATACAGTGTAAATTTTGCACATTTTGAGCAAAAAAACACTCACATCAGTGGGTGTAAAAATATGTAAAACCGGCCATATTTTTCCCTGAGCTACAGTATCCATGTAAATATACACGGGTACTGTAGCTCGTGTATTTACTAAAATAATATTATCCGTTCGCACCAAATTTTCTCTCCCCATTCCGTGCACAACGACCTCAGCTACTCATTTTCTTTTCCTCAGATGAACACAAACACACCCACACACAAACACATATCAACACACAAACAAACCCACAAACAAACAAACCCACACAGACAAACCAAAAGACAGAGAGATCGGAGCTTGGTTCGTGGGTCGCCGGAGCTTGGTTCGTGGAGCGTGGTTCGTGGATCGGCTGGTGAAGACACGATCTGGGTTGCCGGGGCTTGGTTCTGAGTCGTCGGAGGTTGGTTCGTGGATCGGCCGGTGTAGATGCGATTTGGGTCGCCGGGGCTTGGTTTTGGGTCGCCGGAGCTTGGTTCGTGGAGCATGGTTCGTGGATCGGCCGGTGAAGACGCGATCTGGGTCGCCGGGGCTTGGTTTTGGGTCTCCGGAGCTTGGTTCGTAGATCTACTGGTGAAGACGCGATCTGGGTCGCCGGAGCTTGATTTCTGGACCGGCCGGTGAAGAAAGCTTCTGAATCCGGTGAAGAACTTTATCTGGGCTGGTAGTTTTTTGAGAAAGAACGAGACGGAGAGAGAGAGAGAGAGAGAGATATAAGAGAGAGGGCTGTTAAGAAAAAAATGAGAAGAGAGAGGGAGAGGTGATCTGATAAGTGAGGGGGCGCGTAGGGTAGTTGGGAGATATAATAAAAAATAGAGAAATGTGAATATTTTATTTAAATAGATGTGTATAATAAACAGACTGATGTAGGTGTCTTGTAAAATTAAGTGTGTAAAATAAAAAAAGTAAGTTTTAAATGTGTAAAATAAAAAAATTTATAAATGAGCTGATGCGAATGCTCTTAGAAGGTAAATTTTACATTATGTTAACACGCTATTCCTATTTCATGACGAAGAAAAAAGAACACACTGTGGTCTGTGGGTATGTTTCCGTTGTATGCAATGCAAAGGAGCTTACACAGTCAACGGTGTCAGTCAATCTGCGATAAGATTTGGAAACTTCCTTCCTAGTTCGCGAGAGACATTGATTGCTTTAATTTAATTTATTTTTGTCTTTTACTTCCTTTTAGTGCAAAGAAGCATTAAAAAATAAAAAGTACTGATTAAAAAATAAAAATAAAAACATAAAGAAAGTACTGCGAAGAAATTGCAGGGTTTACTTTAACTTTGTAATTTCTGTTTTGTTTCCTTATCGGCACAGAGAAACTGAGATTCACTTTGTATATTCTGTCGGATTTCCTTATGAGCGCAAAGAAACTGAGAGGAAATTGAAGGGTTTCGTTTAGATTCATTTTGTATTTTCTGTTCCTTTTCCTTGTCAGTACCATGCTTATAATTTTTGTAGTATATAAGTGTTGATTTTAGCTTTGTAATTTTCAGGTTGCACTGCTAGTTTAGTTTACTTGTACTTTGTTGCATTCTTTCAATTTTTTTTTTTTTAATAAAATTCTCATTCATCCTAAAACAAAAAAACAAACAAAAAATACAAAGCAAAGCTATGCCTTTGGACTGTGCAAGGGCTGCTCTTGGGGCAGCATTTGGAGAGGGCTTTGCGGATTTTCGTGTCGTAGTTAAGTATGTGGTAGACAGAGCCCGTATGTTCAGACCCGTTCTTAAACACCTCGAATCCACATTAGATCGTCTGGCGCCAACGGTCATCGAAATAGGACGATTAAGCGAACAACTTACACTCCCAGAAGTGGAAACAAACATCTTGATTGAACATATGAAAAAGGGAGAGAACCTGGTTCGCAAGTGCTCGAAAATCCCTTGGTGGAACTACCTTTTCAAAGTATATTACTCCCCAAAGCTTAAAGAGTTGGAAGACGAAATCGTCAGGTTCTGTCAGGTTGATTTGCAAGTACATAACAAAAGGAATGGGTTGAGGACTTTAGAAACGGTGATCAGTATTAGCAAGAGAATGGGTTCGTTCAGGGTCGTGGAGACACCAACGGGGTCGAGCCACGGGGTTGCTGGACCCCAAGATTTAATAGTTGGGTTGGATATGCCAATAAAGGATAGAGAGATCGGAGCTTGGTTCGTGGGTCGCCGGAGCTTGGTTCGTGGAGCGTGGTTCGTGGATCGGCCGGTGAAGACACGATCTGGGTCGCCGGGGCTTGGTTCTGAGTCGCCGGAGGTTGGTTCGTGGATCGGCCGATGTAGACGCGATTTGGGTCACCGGGGCTTGGTTCTGGGTCGCCGGAGCTTGGTTCGTGGAGCATGGTTCGTGGATCGGCCGGTGAAGACGTGATCTGGGTCGCCGGGGCTTGGTTTTGGGTCGCCGGAGCTTGGTTCGTAGATTTGCTGGTGAAGACGCGATCTGGGTTGCCAGAGCTTGATTTCTGGACCGGCCGGTGAAGAAAGCTTCTGAATCCGGTGAAGAACTTTATCTAGGCTGGTAGTTTTTTGAGAAAGAACGAGATGGAGAGAGAGAGAGAGAGAGAGAGAGATAAGAGAGAGGGCTGTTAAGAAAAAAATGAGAAGAGAGAGGGAGAGGTGATCTGATAAGTGAGGGGGTGCGTAGGGTAGTTGGGAGATATAATAAAAAATAGAGAAGTGTGAATATTTTATTTAAATAGATGTGTATAATAAACAGACTGATGTAGGTGTCTTGTAAAATTAAGTGTGTAAAATAGAAAAAGTAGGTTTTGAATGTGTAAAATGGAAAAATTTATAAATGAGCTGATGCGAATGCTCTTAGAAGGTTAATTTTAGGGCTGTAATCGGTTCGGTTCGGTCGGTTTTTTTTAATCCGACCAACCGAAACTGAAATTTTCAGTTTTTGAAAATCTCAACCGAAACCAACCGAAATAGTTGAAAAACCGTCGGTTTCGGTCGGTTTTTCGGTCGGTTTCGGTTTTTGGGCCTGCAGTTTGGGCCAGTTGGGCCTTCGATTTTTTTTTTCTATAACTTCTCTGTTTGGGCTTTTTTTTTAAAAAAATGCAGTATTCAAGTCTCTTTTTTTATGGTCTTTTATGCTCTAATTAAGTCTTATTTAAAAACCTGTTTTGGGCCTTTGTTAGGAACCATTAAGTCTTTTTCAAAAACCTGTTTTGGGCCTTTGTTAGGAACCAGTTGTGGCCCAGATTCAAGCATTCTCTATTTTGGCAATGGCCATCTTTGGGCCTTTTTTAGCTTTCTGTTTTGGCCCTTAGAGCCCAGATTCGGTCCTTTATTATTTTGGCCATTTTTGGGCCTTTTTACACATCCATAAAACATTTTACAAACAAAAAAAAAATTACAACCTGCTTTTACTCAAACATAAATCCAGAAATACACAATCACAACTTGCTGCTTTTACTCAAACATAAATTCAGAAATACACAATCACAACCTGCTGCTTTTACTCAACATAAATCCAGAAATACACATAATCACAACCTGCTGCTTTCACTCAACATAAATCCATAAATCCAGAAATACACAATCACAACCTGCTGCTTTTACTCAAACATAAATTCAGAAATACACATAATCACAACCTGCTGCTTTTACTCAACATAAATCCAGAAATACACAGAATCACAACCTGCTGCTTTCACTCAACATAAATCCAGGTTTTTACTCAACATAAATCCAGAAATATGTAATCACAACCTGCTGCTTTCACTCAACATAAATCCAGAAATACACATAATAGCAAATTCTTCCACAAAAAAATAAAAATAAAAATAACCTGTTACAGATTCATAAATCCAAAAATACAACACATATATAGCAAATTCATAAATCACAACCTATCATAAATTAATAACTTGTCCAAAATACATTTGCACAAACACAACCTGTCAACACAGATTCATAAATTCAAAAATAATCTAGAGCAAAAAATTGCTCTAGTGATCAAAGCCTCAAAACTAAGCTGTAACTTGTTACAAACACCCATCAAATACAAACAAGATTAAAAAAATAAATTGTACAAGTCAAAATAAAATAACTAGTACATATTTAGTTACTTCATTAGTAATATATCAATGTCCACATTGTCCATATGTCAATACCTACATAGCATTATAGCCAAAGACTCAAAATAAATTGGCTATATGTCAATGTCATCATATACAGTCCATATTTAATATTTGGCCAAATACTCAAAATAAATTGGCCATATGTCATTGCCTACTGCCTAATATCATATATTGTCTATGGTGCTAATACATCCTTTTCGGTGCTAATACATCCTTTCTTGGTGCTAATACATCCTTTTCTTGTCCTATGTAACATATTAGATCTATAGAATGATATTTGTTATATTAAAACCATTGAAATTAGTCAATGCTGATGAGACATTACCTTATCATAAACTGTCCCACTTTTATAATTACACTTTATTCAAATTTCGTATTCTATCTTTCTAACCTTTGATTCTAAATAGCTAAGTTGCCTAACTAACCTAAATGGTCCAAATTTTCTTCATAAAGCATAAGAAAACACATGTTTGACTTTTACTTCTAGGTCAAAAAAATGTTTTTTTTTTTTTTTTTCAAGTTTATCTATGGTCATCTTACTTGTTAAGTCAAAGGTGTCAATTTTCTTACATTAAGTAACTATCTTTTCGTACGATACAATCCATAGCCTAAATTGAACAGATTGGTATGAACCTAGGATGAGAAAAATACTAAAATATAGTACTACACAGTAGCTCCAATTATGGTGGATTTGAAGCCAATGGCTTTCCTCATTGATGAGACTTTTTAGTTTGTGCATGCTATTTTTGTTTGTTCTAGTACATGCTACTCTCTGCATATTTCTTATGTTTGGTTGAATCCAGATCATATAGCACACATATAAAGTCTTCTACTACTGCATGGTACATGCGTAAAGGTTGAACATTTTAGATGGACCTAAACTATGTTCATTTATATGCTTCTTGCATGATTTTTTTTAGCATACAGGCTTTATGAAAAGGCTAACAAGGGGCTCTTCGAGAAGCACTGAAAATCAAACCACTAAAGTTTCAATCAATGTCTTATATTAGTTAGTTAATTAATTTTCTAAACAAATAGTCAAATTTATGCAACACCCTACAAGGCGTGCTTGCTTAAATTTCTTCCAAACGCATGACACCTGTAAAGTTCTATCATCTATGCATACATTAATTGATTAGCAATTTTCCTAACAATTGATCTTAATTGGGTCACTCACTCTATGGTTGGTACAAGGCAATAAAATCAAGCACTTGGTATTCATTAAAAATAATAAAAAATAAAAATAAAGTCCTTGGTAGATGTCACCCCATAAGTAAAAATTAAATTGAAGTGTTTGGAAAAGAAGAAAACTTTCAAGCCAATCTGTGACTGTTATGTTAAGTTATTTTCTTATTGATGTTACAAATTTGAAAATCAATAACCCCATGTGTTTAACTGTGATGATGTTGTATTTGTTAATAGTTGACTGATGTTGGGTATTTGTTAATAGATTACTTTCTTGTGAAGAGTCCTTTTCATTCCTTTTTTTTTTTTTTTTTTTTTTTTTTTTTTTTTCTGTTGCTGACTTTTATTGTGTTATACTACTGTTATTGTTACTGTATTTTTTTATATTGTAGACTAGATTCATTTTGGAATTAAATTTTATTTTTTATTCTTACTTTTTATAGTTGCTGACTTATTGTGTTTTATTTTATTTTGTAGATGAATGAGACAAGGGAAATCCTAGAGGGTCAACACAATGAAGTGGATCAAGGGGCAACCAATGTGCATGAAGACAAAGGCAAACCCCCACTCCCACCAACTGCAGGTAATACTGGTAAAAAAGGTCTATTGTTTGGGTCATTTTAGTTATT
>NW_027069471.1:2417003-2577036 GCF_002906115.3 Quercus suber
AAAAAAAAAAAAAAAACATTTTTTTGACCTAGAAGTAAAAGTCAAACATGTGTTTTCTTATGCTTTATGAAGAAAATTTGGACCATTTAGGTTAGTTAGGCAACTTAGCTATTTAGAATCAAAGGTTAGAAAGATAGAATACGAAATTTGAATAAAGTGTAATTATAAAAGTGGGACAGTTTATGATAAGGTAATGTCTCATCAGCATTGACTAATTTCAATGGTTTTAATATAACAAATATCATTCTATAGATCTAATATGTTACATAGGACAAGAAAAGGATGTATTAGCACAAAAAAAAAAAAAAAAAAGTACAAGAAAAGGATGTATTAGCACCCAAAAAAAAAAGTACAAAAGAAGGATGTATTTCTAAAGTTTTCTCAAATTGATTGAGAAAATTAAATGAGTTATTTTATTAATTATATATATTTGAATATTTTGTTTGAAGATAAGTACTCTTCAATTTTCATATCAGACCCTTAATTTATAGAATTGTTTTTTTAGTACATAAGAGATTTACTATTGCATGTGAAAATATATAAGAATATCAATAATCACAATCAAACACTAACTTATTAGTTATTAGAAATTATCAAAATAACTAATCTAGATTTGAATTTCTTTTTCTCACTATATATGCTGATACATGTCCTGAAATTCAGAATGAAAATCCATCATACTGAAAAAACAGTTGTAGATGGATTTGTTGCCAAATTCATTTAATGTTGCTGTTTTGCAAGCTTGCTCTGTACTCAAAACTTCAAGGAAGATCTTATAAGATAGTTTTGATTCTTTTGAATGGTCCTACGAGCTAACCATTGTTGCTGAAAATCAGTTAAAGCTATTGTTAATTGTCTAATTTTTTATTTTTTTCTTCAAAACTTTTTAATTAAAAAATATTTTCCATAATTAAAAAAAAAAAATTAATGGAAGTCAACGGAGAGGACTTAAATAATGCACTTTACATTTTTTCCAAAAAACTATTTAAAAACCCAACTTTGCATAATGTAAAACCTATTTTCAATTATTAAAAACAAAATATAAAAACAAAAATATATTTAATCAAGGTTTTGGTTAACTCTCATTTCTTTGACCTTTCTCTTCTTTACTCTTTTTTTCCCCCTTAAATTATCCTGCCTTGTCATGTATTGGATAGAAACGTAGGCAGTCACAGATTCACAGCAACAGCATGTCAACAACAATAAACAAAAATATCACAACAATAAATAAATAAAAAAGCAGCTAACTTTATATATATCAGACCTCAAAGGCTATCAGCTAACTTTAATAAAGAAACCAACTAGCACATGCAGCCAAACATTAACGATTTTTTCAAAATGCTAACTTTATTTGCATATAAAACATTTAAACTTGAAAAAATAAACAGAGAGAAACATAACACAGAGAGAGGGTCAAAGGGTGTATCGATATTTCTATTTTCAAAACCTAAAAACCAAAACACAAAACACATAACACAGAGAAACACAAAACAGAGAGAGGGTCAGAGGGTATCGAGATTTCTATTTTCAAAACCTAAAACACAAAACCCACTAACACAAAGTAACACAAAACACAGAGTAACACAAAACAGAGAGTGGGTCACGGTATCAAGATTTCTATTTTCAAAACCTAAAACACCAAACACAGAGAAACCCAAACAAAAGACAAACACAAAACAGAGAGGCGGCGTGGGGAGGCGGCGTGTGGAGGGCGGCGTGAAAGTGAAAGTGTGATGTCGATGGCAGAGGGAGAGTGAAAGTGTGGGGAAGACGTACCGTGGGAGATGAGAAGCCGATGATCGTGGAGAGGGCGGCGTGTGGAGGCGACGGCAGAGGGAAGGAGTGGAAAGTGTGAGAGGTAGAAGTGGGGCGGCCTGAGGAGTGAGGTCTGAAACTCTGAATGTTTGAGAGTGAAAGGGTGAGAGTGAGAGTGAAAATGAAAGAGTGGGCCGGGTATGTAGGTTAGGGTTTTCACTTTTTCCTTTTATAATTCAATTAATTTTAGTTTAATTAGTTTAATTAGGTAATTAGCTAGTTTAATTATGGGCGATTAAAATCTAATAGATTTTAAAATGGAGGCCGGATCATTTGAAATTTAAAACTTTGAAGTCATGACTGAAAAATAAGAGAAAGGCCCACTGCACATTACTGAATTTAGTTTCCCTTTAGTCACTTGATAACTTAGTTAAGTTAGTTTGGTAACTTAGTTTCAACTTAGTTTCTTGATTCAGCTGATTGATTGGACTTTGTCCACTGCCCAAAGCAAAGCTGCCATGCATCTGCCAAAGCTGAAAAGCTGAAAAGCTGAAAAGCAAATTTTTATTTTTTTGAAAATATCCGGTAGAGAGGAGCGTCAGTAGCTGTTTAAAAAATATTTAATATTTAATATAATATAATAATATATTAATAATATTATTATATAATAATATTTCGGTTCGGTTCGGTCGGTTCGGTGTATTAAAATTTGACACCGAAAACCGAACCGAAATTTTCGGTTTTTTTAGATTTTAAAATGGAGGCCGGATCATTTGAAATTTAAAACTTTGAAGTCATGACTGAAAAATAAGAGAAAGGCCCACTGCACATTACTGAATTTAGTTTCCAGTTAGTCACTTGATAACTTAGTTAAGTTAGTTTGGTAACTTAGTTTCAACTTAGTTTCTTGATTCAGCTGATTGATTGGACTTTGTCCACTGCCCAAAGCAAAGCTGGCATGCATCTGCCAAAGCTGAAAAGCTGAAAAGCAAATTTTTATTTTTTTGAAAATATCCGGTAGAGAGGAGCATCAGTAGCTGTTTAAAAAATATTTTATATTTAATATAATATAATAATATATTAATAATATTATTATATAATAATATTTCGGTTCGGTTCGGTCGGTTCGGTGTATTAAAATTTGACACCGAAAACCGAACCGAAATTTTCGGTTTTTATAAAATAAAACCAAACCGAAACCGAACCGAAATTTTTACATCGGTTCGGCCGGTTTGAAACGGTTTTTTCGGTTCTTCGGTTTTTTGCACACCCCTAAAATTCACTATATATAATTTAATACATAATTTATAATGCATGAACAAGGAATCTGTCACAGAGGCAGTTTTGAAACATTTTCTTGTAAATTCACAAACAATAATCAAAGGATGGTATTTTCATATGGGGATTTTTATGCACTCATTAAACATGTTATAAAACACTTTTATATAGTCATCTAACCATTAAAACACATAGTTTAATTATAAAATTGAGTCAAGGTGTTACACTTACATAGTGTCTTCAAGCTGATTAAGAGGGATGATGTTAGGGTTTTTTTAGTGTTTTTTTTTTAGGGTTTTTAGGGTATCTCTTACTTGGAAAATAATCTCCAAATAGGAGATACTTGTAAATTTTAGGTTTTTTTTTTTTTGTTTTGCTATATTGCTATTAACATTTTTTTTAATAAAAATTGTGTATCTAAGAAAAAAAAATACACAATCAATAATTCAAAATGAGAAAATTTTTTTTTTCTTAGATACATATTTTTTTAAAAAAAAATGTTGATAGCAATATAGTAAACAAAACCCCTAAAATTCAGGATTTTTAAAAGTAATACTTTCAATTATCCTATTATTTAAACCTTTTTAAGATAATATTATTTGTATATGAGAATTTCTCCTATTTTGAGTTTTTAACAACTTATGGAATAATTCAAAAGAAATAACTCCTAATAAAGTAATGTTTAATTCAAAGTAATTTTGGTCAATCTTAACAATTTAAGGTGTATTTCAATAAATTATGATGAATTTAATTTTAACCACTGATGATGTATTTAAAGTTACATTTTTTACTTCAACCAATCTAGAGTTGATTGAAATGAATTTTGGTCAATTTTAAGCAATCAAATGTAATTTAGAATTACTTTGTGAATTTTAACCAATTAGGTTTAAGTGAAATAAATTTTAATGAATTTTAATCATGGAGTGTAATTCCAATTAATTTTGGTGAATTTGGATAGGGAAAAGTGTAAATCAAATTAATTGTGGCAAATTACATTTTGATAAATTTTAATGAATTTTAATCATGGAGTGTAATTCCAATTAATTTTGGTGAATTTGGATAGGGAAAAGTGTAATTCAAATTAATTGTGGCAAATTGCATTTTGATAAATTTTAACCATTCAAAATGTAATTTGACTTAATTGTACAAATTTTGAGGGAGATTTTCTCTTTTTATTTTTGTGCACATGAGATTTTGGGTCTTTTTTTTTTTTTTCTTTCTTTTTCATAATTCGATAATTGGGTATCTCTCAAAAAAAAAAAAAAAAAGATAATTGGGTGAAATTATATTTATTGCACATGAGATTTTGGGTCTTTTTTTTTTTTTTCTTTCTTTTTCATAATTCGATAATTGGGTATCTCTCAAAAAAAAAAAAAAAAAGATAATTGGGTGAAATTATATTTAAGCCTAGGTTGTTCCCATTAAAAATATCAAGAAGTGTCAACGCTCTTGGGGTCTTTTGAATTTAATTTTTTTTTTTTTTTTTTTTTTTGAGAAAGATTTGAATTTAATATTGACTTCATGAGAATTGAGATTTTGCAATGTGCCAACAGGTCTTTCCCGTTACTCTTGAACTAGGTCCAGGCATCTGGTTTATGTAGACTACATAATGTAGTTGCGAGCTCAACTTCGGTTGGCCCAATCTTTTTTGACAGAATGCCAGTTTAGAAGTGGGCTCATTATGGATCAGGCCTAATCTTATTTGAAACAAAAGCCTAGTTTGGTTTGATTAAACTCATTTGGGATTGGGCCTAATCTTATGTTAATGTCTCAGTTTCTAGTTAAAATTCCATGTTTTCAAAAGGATTTGTGACTTTGAGAAATGTTTAATTTGAATGCTATATAGTGTTTTTGGGGGAAAAAAAAACTTGATGCTTGGGTTGCTTTATTAGTTTGAATGTTGTGTTGAACGTAATAGAGAAGCATCTTCATTAAAAAATTTATTTAAAAAAAAAAAAATCATCAAAGTAGAGAAACATCGGATTGGGCACAAGTAGTGTTTGCAATGGGCAGGGTTGCATCAGATTTGGACCGGGCCTACACTTCAAGTCAATACCATGCTATTTACACTGAACCAGCCTAGCTTTGGCCTGCCACATTGAACATTATTTTATTTTTGCTAATAAAAAGAGCATATGAGGTCTTATAGATTGTAGAGGAGAGCGTTAATGCACTTTAGATCACTAATTTCAAGAATGTTGATAACATGAGAAATCAACCGTCTAAGAAGAGGTAAAATTTTGGTAAAATTAAACCAGTTGTGTAATTTAAATTTATCTCATTTAGAAAATTCAATATTATCAAGTATATATTGTGTACTTAAATAGGTTTATTTTAATTAAATGTGTTATAATCTTAAAATAGAATATGTGATGTAGAGTGTATTGTAAAATCATGTGTTAAAATAGATAAAATAAGTTTTTAATGTGTCAAATGCTAAATTATTTTAGAAGAGTTGATGGGCATAATATACATTTTTTTTTTTTGGGTTAGAGATAAGGAAATTTCTCAGCCCATCTCCTTGTCCACGGCTTTTTGTAATAGCTCTTGGCCTATTTCTCAAGGCCTGGTCAGAGATGGGCAGGGGTCCAAGCTTTCTCTTTTGTAAGCCTTCCATGGCCTTTTTTTATTCAGAAAATCAAATTTGTTTTCGGGTTGGACTTGTCTGTTAAAGTGAGTATTGGGTTTAATTGTGGATTGGGCTCAAAGGAATTGGGGGACTGAACTTGGGAAAAATTTTTCAAATTCCATAATCGAGATAGTGTAAGATACTATCCCAGTCCAGATCCGGTAATAAAGGCAGCAATTAATAACAAATAAGATTGCAAATCAAGCCTTCTTTGTTTTTTTTTACATCAATCAACTTTTATATTTTCTTCATTCTCTTTTCTCTTCAAAGTTTTAATGTTAAATTCTTCAAAATTTTTACCATTTTTTAGTTTAGGCATTCATTTTCCAAGGAGAGACACCGTGAAACAATTCAGTCAATTAAGAATGTTTTATTTTTTATTTTTCCAAATCCAGCTTCTTTATATTTTTGACTTCAAGCATACTTCAATACTTTCTATATATATTCTCTTCCCTATTCAAAAGTTTTAATGTTCCAATTCTTAGGTTTTAATGTTCCAATTCTTCAATATTGTTACAATTTTTAAATTGGGATTTAATTTACATGAAACATACCGGTAAACAAGCCAATCAATTCAACCCAAGACTCAATTACTCGACCCAAACTTGTAGGTTGGGTCAAGTTCCTCCCTAGCTGAAAGCTCGAAATTGTGTGAATACACAAGAGCTGTTTAGACCCCTAATAAAAAATTACAGCTAAATTACTTTTACTTTAACTTATCTAAGTGCGGAATAAGAGTAAATGAAGCACAATAAACCAAAAACTACACTAGTGCATAAACATGAACAACAAATAATAAAAATAAAGCACAAGAGTAAGAAAAGAAAGATGCAACCACAAAATAACACCAAAACTTGTTATTGAAAAGGAAACTGATGAACTCGGCGAAAAACCTCTCCGCCGCCCTCCAAGCAGTAATCAATCCACTAGAGAATAAAGTTGGAGTACATGAATAACAAAAGACCCTCCAAGCCTAGTCTACCCAATGTACTTAAGCCATTCAAGCTCCTGCTACCAATGGACTTCTCAAAATCATGTCTTTTCTAGCTTTCCAGATCTCAAAATCGTCCGATTGCATCCACTAAGCCTTACAGGCTTCTTTTGGCAAATCTCCAAAGCTTCCTAAGCTCCAAAACACTCTCTACACTCTGAAAAGGTGTGAGTTGTGTTTGGGTACAAATCTCCTCTCAAGGTATGACAATGGGAGAGGGAAGAAGAAGACGCTACAAGGATTTTTCACTAAGGATGAGTAGCTCTCTCTCTAAAAGATGGGTGTGTGTGTATTGTAGAAAACCTATCTAGGGTTTTTCTCTCCTAATGACCTCTCATACTTTAGTGGGTAATTAAGGTATATATAGTATGGATGAAGGGTAAGAAAGTCATAATTAAAAAATCCTTCAGGCAGAGAGTTTCGCGGGTATCTCGCGAGAAGGCTTTACCCGCAAAACACTTGCGAAATCCTCCAAGCTAGCATGACTCTTCAGCTTCCAACATGTGCTTCTCATGTGCCCTTTTCGCGAGAACCCTTCTTGCGAGCTTTTCGCGAACTAGTCGCGAAATTGCACTGATTCTTCATTTCATGCTTGATTATTCACCAACTTAATACTAAACCCAATATAATAAAATCCTACAAGAATCAAAATTAAAGTAATTACAACACTTTTTGTCATGTAATAAATCCAACATAAAACATAGTTGTAAATCACAACTTTACACTAGCAAACCTCGAGTCCTCTGTATCATTTAGCATAGAGAGAGAGAGGAGAGAGAGAGAGAGAGAGAGAGAGAGAGAGAGAGAGAGAGAGAGAGAGAGAGAGAGAGAGAGAGAGAGAGAGAGAGAGAGAGAGAGAAGAGAGAGAGAGAGAGAGAGATTATGTAAAATAAAAAATCTCAAGAAGACGATTTCAACATAAAATTTTCTTTCAAAAGTGATGATGTTGTTGTTTGTTTTTTTAGACCCCTGTATATTCAGATTGTTTAACCTAATTAATTAACCAAGTTGATACCTGGATTTATTATTCAGATCTAGGTTAAATAGTAATAAATCATATCATGTACAGTGGAAAAAATAAATAAACAATAATACAATTACTTAGGAAAACTAATGAAACCAACAATTTTAAGGTAAAAAATCTAGGGAGGATTTAACCTAATCTATCCTCAAAGCAACCAAATTCACTATGATAGAATGAAAGTTTACAATAAATTTAAACCCTAAATTTAAAACTACCTCATATAAAACTTACTAACACAACCATGTGTAGCTCCGAATTCACGGACTCTTTTATCTTAAATTTGTTAAACACAAATTCCCACGTTTGTGACTTTGAGATCCCACTCAAAAGTTTAGCAACACAAACTCTCCAGTTTGTGACTCCAAGACCACCCTTGAAGGTTTAAATCTCTAGCACCTTTGATCAGGGATAGAGCTAGGACTTAGAGTTAGGGGGGCAAAAGTATAAACATTTTTTTTTTTTGGAACTCCAAGTAAGCATTCATTTAAAAGAGAAATGTTATATCCACAATATTTTCACAACAAATCGTAAGTGGTAGATTATTATTGGTTGTTATGAGTGAGCAAAAAAGTAAATTAAGTTGTGAATTCAAATTAAAACCAATAACAACTTACCACATGTGATTTGTTGTGAAAATATTGTGGACATAGCACTTCTCAATTTATAAAGTTAAGCTTTTTTTTTTTAACTTTTTTTTTTTTGGTGTCTTGTGTGTTGTCAAATGTGTGTGGGTGTTGACTTAATTAGACTAGTTAAAATTGGCTTAAGAATTTTTTATTTTATTTTATTTTTTGTTTGTGTCTTGCGTGGGTTTGTTTTGGGATATTTTTTGGGCTTAAGTTAGTTATTGGTAAATTTTGTTGTTAAGTTCGTTAAATTTATTTCAAATTCTCTTCAAAAAAAAAAAATTTATTTCAAATTTTAGATCAATATTTTTTATAACCTTTAAAAAGATCAATAATATTGTTGAGAGGGCAAAGTGCAAATTTATTGAAACAAACTACTAAAATTAATTATATATACTAAAAAAAATTTGAAAAAAATTAGGGGGGGCAGGCCAACTATAGTTCCGTCATTGCATCTGCTTTTGGTGAAGACCAAAGTGGCGGAACTGCAACTCGCTTGACATTGGAAGATCTTAAATATATTTTTATGGTCTAAACATCATGTTCCAGTTCACTTGTTCTTTCAGATTTTGGTAATTCTGCTCAACTGGCCTATTGAGTTAGTGCATCTCGAGGTAACTTATATTGGAGTTTTGAGGCCCATGAAAGGCATTTTTTGCTCTCATCAATGGCAAACGTAGAGAGCCAACGCCATATGTAAATATTCTAATTACTTTATTGGCACGCCAAAGATCTAGAATTTGTAGTTGACCTTTTCTGTTTATTAATGTTAATAGTATATTATCTTCTTGACGTTGTAATTTATGCAGCAAATTCATGGTACTCACAGCATTGCATGGCTATAGTGTCTTTTTCAATAAAAGTGTAATGTAATAACCCTCCGGCCAAAGTTCAGATCAAGCCTTACTGTATTCTTTGTCTCTTGGCCGAGTATGTAACAGTTTCAATACTTTGTATATCAGATTAAATTAGATTTTTAAAAAAAATTTAATTCATTTGTAGGAAAGAGTCAGAATTTTGTTTTATTCCTAGATATATGCTCGTGGGCCTTTTGGTCCACGACCAAACCAGACATCAAGTTTCCTCCGTTCCTCACTTTGTTCCGTAGCTTTATTAGTTTTTTTTCTCACGTGTACTATAACTTCTCATAAATGCAATACATTTTTAGGAAATACAATGATTAACAATTCATTTAAAAAAAAAAATTATGACCCAAAAATAAATAGCAATGCCAGGACACAAGAAGTCTCATAATTTTTACCACAATTTGTAACAATCTTAATTATTTTCAACTCAATATGTACCAAATTGTGACAAAAATTGTGATTTTTATTGTGTCCTTAACATTTTCCAAAGACAAAAGCTTTGACCTTAAAAAAATTTTGGGTCATACTAATGGGTAACCTTAAAGTAATGATTAACAATTAATTTTAGGAAATTTTTGACACTACTTTTATGAGAAATAGAAAAAGCTGATTGAGTAGACTCCACAGCGGCTAATTTCATTTAGAGAGCCAATAACGGAGCATGCAGCAAAGCCAATGGTAGAGGCACGGGCAGGAGTTTCAGTTGATCGAGAATCAATAGGCAAATTTCTCATAGAATGAAGATCTAGCTTGACTCTAAGGATGAGGCAACTCCAAAATAATAATTTTTTTTTCCATAAAAACTTTTTATAAATGAATTGTTAATAATTACCCCAAGATCATCCATTAGCATTTTTTTTTTTTTTTTAAGCTTGATGAAATGGTCTTATTTGTTTTGTTTTGTTTTTTTGTTTGTTTTTTTTTTTTTTTTTTTTTTTTTTTTTTCATGCAGGTTGGCACAACAGCTCTCCTCCCATAAATGCAATGACATTTAAGTCATGACATTTTAATTTGGAAAATGCTAGAACCACAGAAAATGACACAACCTTGTGCCACAACTCGCCACGTGGCAAGTTGTGATTGGTGAAGGTGTGTCCCCACATGGCCCACAGACACTCCTTCACCAATCACAACTCATCACGTAGCAAGTTATGGCACAAAGTTATACAATATTTGGTGGTCCAACACAACTCTTTTAGTTTTTGATAGGACGTTAAAATGATGACTAAAGGGTTGTTTGGTTTTAAAAAAACCATCACTCATCACTCCTCACTCAGTTTTCGTCACTCATCACTTATCACTTATCACTTATCATTTATCACCCATCACTCATCATTTAAAATACCCCAATTCCCTAAACCCCACACGTTTCGCACCCATCACTCAGTTATGTTTTCAACCAAAAAACTAAAAAAACTGGGACCCACACACTAACCCAATGTCATAAGACTTTTCTCTCTCCTTTTTTCTTTTTTTCTTTTTCCCCTGACTCTTATTTTTCTTTGCCTTTCCTCTTTGTTTTTCCCCTTGTTATTCTCTTAATCCCTCCACGAACCCAGCAACGGAAATTAAGGTTTGGACCTGCGACACCGATCTCCACCGTCACCAAGCGCTGCAAGATCTCCTCTGTCATGCCACAGTAACGCAAATCTGTGATCATGGAAATGTGCTCTAACCTAAAGAAAAACAGAAGGGAAACAGAACTTAAGTCCACCTTAAGAGCTCTATCACAAAATTTTCATTTTTCTTTCTATTATTAGTGATTTGTATGGATTTTGAATTTTGGATTTCCTTAAGGGGGGATTATGGATTTTGATGTTAAATTTTGAGTTGATCTTGATTGAATTCAAGTGGGTTTTACTTCATATATTTAGATTTCTAAGTTTAATTTTAGTGGGTTTTGTTTGTTTCTATTTGGTGCTAAATCTGGGTTTTCTGGGACTTAAAAAAATCTGGATTTTCTAGGGGTCATGTTCGCCGGTCTGAGCTTGGGTTGGCGCGGGTTGGCTGAGGTGGGGCTACTCGGTAGCATGTGGGCTGAGGGTGTGTATGGGTATTGTTTGAATTGAAAAGTTTGTTTCTTGAAAAGTTTGTTTTGCTGGAATTGGAAAAAATGAAAGAAAGAATGAAGAAATGGAGGCTTTGTGTGGAAGAAAAAATGAAGAATGAAGAGATGAGGAAAATTGAAAGAAAGAAAACTAAAAAGAAAGAAAAGAGAGTCTGAGAAAGAGAGAGCCGGTGGGTGCAAGCTGGCATGACATGACAAGACAAATCTGTGAGTTTCATAAGTGGAATGAAATTACCATATTGCCATTATAACTCTGTTTCCATAACTTGAAAACACCTAAAATGTGTTTTCTGTTTCCATAACTCATCACTTAAAAATCAGAGAATTGAGTGATGGAAACAAAAACTGAAAACAAATCCAAACAACCTCTTCTGTCGTGGGACCCATTAGTTTTGAGTTATGGGATGGGTGATGGAAAACAACAAATCCAAACAACACTTAATATTTCAATCTTGCTAAAATACTTTGGTTTGTTTTTTATATGGCTATCGACACACACTATCATTGATCCTTAAGGCTATTTGCCTTTTGTAATTAGGAACCACTTTTACTTTTTCTTTTGTAAACCAACTTCCAAGAAGGTACCTTCCAACGGCCTTGACTTGACCTGACTTTCTAATTTTATTCAATTCAATTCAGCTTTTTTATTTCAAATTTATTATCTCACATTTTCATCGACCCTATTAACTCTCTTTTCTTTTGGCTTTGCCATTTTCATTTCTCTGTCTCACACACGACCTGACCTTCTTTCGTTGCAATAAATACTTATTGCAACAAAAAAAATTTCATTGCCCACTATTGCAATAAACTCTGTGACAATAGATTATCACAACAAAATTTTCATTGCAATAAACTTGTTATGATAAAACAATTTTTATTATTATTAAAAATATTTATTGCAACGAAATATATTGTTGCTATAACTTATTGCAACAATTTTTTGTTTTAATAGATATGGTGGGGTAAGCCGGGAAATGTATTGCAACAATTTTTTTTCTTTCAATAAGTTATCACAACAAATTTTTTTTGTTACAATAGGTTACCACCACCTTTGGAAACATATTGCAACAAACTCTTTTGTTGTGATAGGTTTCCATAACAAATTATTTTGTTGCGTTAGGTTATTGCAACAAATGGAGTGAGGACTCTATAGCACCAATATTGCAAAGCAAACAGCTAGTATTATCAATAGTCATAAACTTGCTTTGTCTTTCTCTTGGAAGGAGATCGCCTAATGCTGTATGCCAAAGAAGCATTTTTAATCTTATAGGAAGGTTTGTTTTCCATATGTTACTTTGAATTTCAGATATAATTCTGCGAGGCCTAGCATAAGCTGCTGCCTTGTAAGCTGATTTTATTGACAAAACACCATTGTTGCTTGATTTTTTTGATTGGACCCACCTATGCTCTTCCTCTTGGGATATCAAGTCTTTCCACTCCGACTTGTCAGGCAACCTTCCCTAATACGAATTGAATTCCCATTCCCCACCAACTTACCCTTACCTTCTCTTAGAATAGTTTTTTATAACTTAAGACTCGACCAGGTTGAGGGCCTGCTCTCATGTATTTCATCCTTGGTCTGAGACAGCATGCACCTGACATCCTTGCTGCTAGTCCTGTCACTTGGATCATCTACAGTACAAAAGCAAGCAGTCTTCAAAATTGACAGCATTTCATGTTCAAACCTATTCCTGTAAGCTTAGAATCAATTGCTTGTTTTGGATTATCTGATGCCATTACATTCCAAAGTCATTTAGCCAGGCATATCTCATCCATGTTGTGGAAAAACAAATTAGTTGGCTTCTTTCCTATCACCAAAACCCTAGCAACACACTGAAGCTATAGATATCAAATATAATTGTGAACTTCTGCATTTGGAGGTATTCTAGTGCTATATAATTGATGTTTGTAGTTTGTTGTGTTTATTATATTTAAAATATATAAACGAGTGGTTAACAGCTAGCATCTTTTTATAATCTACAATTTTAATTTTATTTTATTTAAAATTTGATATTTGTGGCTGGCTTGTTAAGGTTTATTTGATGTTTATATTTGATAATAATGATTTGAGTAATTGTACTAAGTTTTTTTTCTTCGAATAAGTCACTACAAGAAAAAATCCCTATTGCAACAAAATTTTTTGTTGTAATGAACTCAAAATTGTTGCAATAAATACTTATTGCAATGAAAAAATTTCGTTACCCACTACTGCAATAAAGCAATAGGTTATCACAACAAAATTTTCATTGCAATAGTGTTTTGTTGAAATAAACTTGTTGCAATAAAACATTTTTATTATTATTAAAAATATTTATTGCAACGAATTATATTGTTGCTATAACTTCTTGCAACAATTTTTTATTGTAATAGATTGGCGGGGTAAGCCGGGAAATGTATTGCAACATATTTTTTTTGTTGTAATAGGTTGCACAACAAATTTTTTTGTTGCAATAGGGTACCGCAACAAATTTTTTTGTTGCAATGGATAATCTAATGCCATTACATTCCAAAGCCATTTAGCCAAGCATATCTCATCCATGTCATGGAAAAACAAATCAATTGGCTTCTTTCCTATCACCAAAACCCATAGCAACACTCCGAAGCTATAGATATCAAATTTAGCTATGAACTTATGCGTTTGGAGGTATTCTGGTGCTATATAACCTACAGTCCCTACCACATTGGAGTCTATGATATAGATATTAGCATCAGGCATTACTTTTGCTATCCCAAAATCTGAAATTCTAACTTCCATGTCATCGTTCAATAGTAAATTTGCTGGCTTCAGATCTCTATAAATTATACATGGGTTGTGGAGAAAGTGCATTTGTTCAAGCCCGATTGTCACTCCTAATGCAATTTTGTACCGAGCAAGCCAATCGAATTCCTTAGTCCCATTAGAAGCTTCATCTAACACGTCTTGTAAACTACCATTCTTCATGAATTCATATACAAGATAATGGCAATCACCATGACTCACATGGGCTAATAAAGGAACAAGATTCCGATGCCTAATCTTACCCATAATATTTATCTTTGACCGAATTTGACGCATTTTACTATTTAGATTCTTATTTTTTTTCCCCGATCTATTCTATTGCATGTATTGAAGGTTTAACTATCTTTTTGATCACAACGATTTTCTTGCTGTTTCTTCGCAATTCGACCTTGAAAACCTTTCTGCACCCACCTCTTCCAATGACTTCCAACGAAACTGGGCCACCTTGATGGCCAAGAAAGCTAGGTCCTCTTTCTTTTTTATCAAAGGGCTAAATATTGTTGGGCTTGAGGTCTTCCTACCCCCTGTACCAAAAACCACTGCTCCCCCTATGAATCCAAGCAAATCTCTGCCCAATACTCCAATCAATAATGTAATGAATCCAAGTAAATTTCCGCCCAATACTCCAATCAATAATGTAAATATCAATGCAGGTACATTCCTTTTTCTATTTTTATGTTTTTGAGAAGCTGGAGCACTTGGAGTTTGTGCAAATGTAATTGCAGAAGTAGCTTTATTTCTAGCTGATTCCTCATCCACAACATGTTGTTTTGGAACATAAGGTTTTGCATGAATGAGGACGAGGAGGAGGGAAAGGCAAATGAGGAGAAAGGGGTGGGCTTTACTAAGAGAGGCTGCCATTTCAGACAAATGCATATGTAGTTTGTGGCAAATCTATGTCTGGGACTTTGGGTAAGATCTAAATTTTGGAAGAGCTTTACTGAGAGAGGCTGCCATTGCAATAAATTTTTTTGTTGTAATAGATTATTGTAACAATTTTTTTGTTGCAATAGGTTACCGCAAAAAAGTTTGTTGCAATAAGTTTTCCGGCTTACCTTGCCATATCTATTACAACAAAAAATCTTTTGCAATAAGTTATAACAACAATATATTTTGTTGCAATAAATATTTTTAATAATAATAAAAATGTTTTATCGCAACAAGTTTACTGCAAAAAAACACTATTGCAATGAAAATTTTGTTGTGATAACCTATTGCCATAGAGTTTATTGCAACAATGAGCAACAAAAATTTTTTGTTGCAATAAGTATTTATTGCAACAATTTTGAATTTATTGCAACAAAAAAATTTGTTGCAATAGGACTTTTTTCTTGTAGTGACTATTGTTATTGTCTCTTAATGGATAGTCTAGGCTTATATATGTACGAACCTATAAGTAATTTATATAGTCTTTAGCTATCAACTAGTGCTAGTTACTACATTTGCACTTCATTTAACAATTTCTTTTTCGTGGGGTAAGAAATAAAAAGAAAGAAAGACAGGCCAAAACCTTATATATTTGCCTTAGTCCACAAGTAAAATCCAGCATAACCTCCTTGCAAAGTAAAATCTAGCATAACCTCCTTGCAAAGTATAAGTAATTTATATAGTCTTGAGCTATCAACTAGTGCTAGTTACAACATTTGCACTTCATTTAACAATTTCTTTTTAGTGGGGGAAGAAATAAAAAGAAAGAAAGACAAGTCAAAACCTTATATATTTGCCTTAGTCCACAAGTAAAATCCAGCATAACATCCTTGCAAAGTAAAATCAAACTTTATTCAAATAGTGAGATTTAAAAATAAAAATAAAAATAAAAATAAAAAATAAAAAAAATAAAAAAGAAGAAGAAGAAGAAGAAGGTTTTATTCATATAAAAGTAAAATCAAGTACAATGAAGAAACTATTCTTCAAAAAAAAAAAAAAAAAACGTACAATGATGAAACACCACAGAGGTGGAAAGTACATTGATATCCCATCCTACTTACCTTTTATGGGAATGGTTTGTGTTTAGTGGAACTGGCCACTAAACACAAGCGCCACCCACCTTTTATTTCACTATTTAGTCTTTATCTCAGAACATGTTGAGGTTATCTCAAAAAAAAATCTCATAACATGCATGTTGAGGTTGTTAAGTTTGTGGCCTTAGGTCCACCTTGTTTTCTTGTATAGTACACATACTTGTACTATGCACATATATATATATATATATTACACACTCTACCTCCTATATAAAGGCACTCATGTACATTTTATTACTTGAGAAATACGATACTATTTATTCAGTATTTCTAACATGATATTCTCACAAGGCCATATTCAATGAGTCATTATATTATGCAACAATCTGTTGTACCTCTTATGTCCATTGTGGTTTTATACATTCCTTTTATTTATTTATTTATTAATAATGATTGTTGTATTTCTTAGGCTCTTTTGAATATGCACAATTGTCAGTTTTTTTAAGACATTCTCCTCTCTCCTTGTGTGTATTAAAATAATTAGTACTCTAAAAAAAAATCTACTTCATTATTACAAAGGTGTTACAAGGGATGACGTTCATTGTTGAAAATGGAATTAATTCATCATTGAAGTGCAAACATTGCTTTGTTTGTCACAGTTGCGCAGAAAATATAGTTAAAGAAAGAGGTGGAAACTGAGTATAGCTAAGGCAACTCAAGGTTGGTGACAGAAACAAAGGTAGTAATTTTATTCAGGAAAAAAAAAAAAGACCAGAAGTGAGCGGCCAAGAGAGACAAAAGTATATTGTGATTTGGAGTAAGTCTAGTACCATAATTAATTTCACAATTTTGCTACAACTCTATCATATAGTGATTTGTGAGTGGTGTAATCATGGATTTACTATATTAAATTAATGCATTTTAATGATTTGTAATATATTGTTCTATTTTCCATGCTATTATATATCTGTAAACGTATGGTGGCTAGTGGCATCTCAAATGTAATATTTGGTTGTATTACTTACAAATGATTGAGATTGAGAGTGAAGAAGCCATTGGTTGCTTAAAGTTGAACAAGAAGAAATTAAAATTTTCCTGAATAATCATTGCTTAAACTTGAAGAAATGTTGTGTCAAGTGTCCCATGCAAGCCTCCTTCCTTACAATATATATGGTTTGCAAATGCCTATAATTTCTCTTATTATTTCTCAGGCATGAGAGATCCATTTTTAAATTGAAAACAATGTTGTCTCCGAAATATACACCAATTCACTAAGTCTTTAGCTAAGGCTTATAAAGTATGAGTGGGACGCATCTTTCTTCGATATGGGAGCAAGTCTAAAAAACTGCTCACATCGCTTGCAAAGAACAAAGCTGTGCGGATTCTTCGGCCCCAAAGCAGACAAACTGCTTACGGGCTTAGAACAAAAATCCTCCCCCACAAAAAGGCACTTTTGAGGGTAGTTCCCATCAAAGGTATTGTTTGCTCTAGGTAGCAGTTTTTGAGACTTGCTCTGACCGCACGGGTTTGTTACCCCAAAAGGCACGCCTCTACCACTACAACTTTTATTTATAATGAATTTAACATTAAAAAAATAATGAAATTAATATAAAATAGTGAGCGTGTGTTATTACTATCATATAAGATAATCAATATATATATATATATATATATATTTTTTTTTTTTTTTTTTTTGTNTTACTCATTTATTCTTTCTCTTCAAAAAAAAAAAAAAAAACTCATTTATTCTTTCGGACTTTGTCTTTCTTCATCATTTGACCGTGAGTCTCACATACACTCTGCTCTCCTCTCTTCACCAAAAAAATGAACACACCCACGGTCATGTTCTTTAGCTAATTACAAAGTCAACCCACTAAAACTTTAGAATTTTGTAAAAAATTAACTTCGGCTTCTCCTGCTGATGAGTTGGAGACAAATATATACTAAGCATGCCCCATGCCAAATCCCCCATAAAACCTTCCATAACTCTAAATTCACAATGTATATTCTCAAGTCTCAATAGAGAAAGCAATCTCCTAATAAACTCCACCAATTCAAGCCAGCAGCTTTCCCCCCATTGACATCATACATATGTTCCCAATTTAAATTACAAGTGCAATTTTTATAAAAGACATTTTGGAAGCCTATAAAATTTTCCAGAAGAATCAAAAAAAGAAAAAAAATTAGATAATAAAAAAATAAAGTTTACTTTCCCAAAAGTGAAACAGTAAATTTCATACAAGAATTGGAGAGAGGTCCTAAATCCTCATACCCTCCACCCCTTGCGGAATTGATGTCATCTCAATTTCAGAATTACAGTCAGCTTGGGCCTCAAGGTTTTCAAGGTCAGGGACAATCAAATAGGCCAACTTGGTAAGAATGGCTGCTACCATTGTATCGATTTTGCTTGCCCCTGTCAACAGGGACAGAGCTAGGACTTAGAGTTAGGGGGGCAAAAGCATAAACAATTTTTTTTTTTTTTTGAACTCCAAGTAAGCATTCATTTAGAAGAAAAATGTTATATTCACAATATTTTCACTACATTTCAATAACAAATCGTAAGTGGTAGGTTATTATTGGTTGTTATGAGTGAGCAAAAAAGTAAATTAAGTTGTGAATTCAAATTATAACCAATAACAACTTACCACATGTGATTTGTTGTGAAAATGTTGTGGATTCAAATTAAGTTAAGTTTTTTTTTTTTTTTTTTACTTTTTTTTTTTATGTCATGTGTGTTGTCAAATGTGTGTGGGTGTTCACTTAGACTAGTTAGAATTAGCTTAGGAATTTTTTATTTTATTTTATTTTTTGTTTGTGTCTTGCGTGGGTTTGTTTTGGGGTGTTGTTTGGGCTTAAGTTTGTTATTGGTAAATTTTGTTGTTAAACTTATTAAATTTATTTCAAATTTTAGATCAATAAATTTTTTGTAACCTTTAAAAAGATCAATAATATTGTTGAGAGGGCAAGATGCAAATTTATTGAAACAAATTACTAAAATTAATACACACATATATATACTAAAAAAAATTAGGGGGGCCACCGCCCTCCCAAGTCCAACTATAGTTCCGTCACTGCCTTTGATGACTAGTGATGATAACAACTTGTACAACACCAGATCTTAAGTTTCTTCAAAGAATAACACCGGTAGAAGATTTGAGAGAGATTTGGGTACAAAAACCATAGATCTATAATTAGAGGTATAAGATGCAGTCTTCTCTCTTTAAAAACCACTCTAAGGTTAGCTTATAATTAGGGATGGTAATTTTTTCCTACCCCGCTTAACCCACCCCTCTCCGCTTTGCCCCGCGCAGGTTTTCCCTACCCCGCAAAGGTGGTGGGGCGAGGATGGGGCAAGATTTTAGCCCCGCACCATGGGGCAGGGTAAGGATGGGTTTAGACTTTTTAGACCCGCCCCACCCCATCCCTCCCTGTCCCCGCCCCCCGTTACTAAGGGTTATAATTATAAATTTTTCATACCCTAAAACTCTACTATTTAAACAAACATATTAATATTAGTATATTTTATTCTACCCAATGTGATTCTCTGCCTTTATTTTGTTATGTGTTATACTATGAGATTTTTATTTATTTTTTATTTTTATTTTTTATGATTGTTTTGTTAAACACTTGGATATATTATTCAATTTTTTCTAAAAATTGATTTGATTTGATGAGATAAATTTAGTTGTAATTTCAAGTATATTTTTATTAATAAAATAGGTTTCATTAAAAAATATTTACTAGTTGTAGGGCAAATTAACAAAAAGTAGAGTTTTTCGGGGTGGGGCGGGGCTTCGCGAGGCCCCAAGGGCAGGGATGGGGTGAGAAAGTATTTCCAATCATGTGGGGCGGGGCGGGGATGGGGCAAGACAAAACCATGCGGGGCAGGGACAAAGACCCCATCCTTCGGCCCCGCCCCGCTCCATTGCAATCCCTACTTATAATGTCCTTTAAATACTGTAGCAAGCAGGTCACATTTTGGGCTTCAAATGGACAAGTTTAGGCTAATGGCCCAAACTTTAAAATTTTGCAGATACAATTCTCGATCAGTCAAACTAGACAAATTTTGAATTCTTCTTTCTGTAGTTTGTATTTTCTTGAATCTTAACCTGTATCAACTTGGGCATTGTCTAATCAAACATATAGACTTAGAAATCTATATTAAGACAAGTTTGTGCTCATGGTTTGCCAATTGTTTTAAACTTTTAGAACCTAATAGTTATAAAATCTATTTCATAAGGAAAAATATTTCAAATTCCATAATCAAGTTAGTGTAAATTTTTTTTTTTTTTTTTTTTTTGAAGTTAGTGTAAAAACCAGAAAGAATCCTTATCAAATTTATTGGCCTTTAATGGTGTAAATTAAAATTATTTAAACCATTTTCCAAATTAATTAATCCAAATAAGAAAGAATCCGTATCAAATTTATTGGCCTTTAATGGTGTAAATTAAAATTATTTAAACCATTTTCCAAATTAATTAAAATAACCGAAGGATTTAATTCCAAGGATAGAGGATATTTGTATACTCATATAGTCATATGAGTGTAATAAGTTTTAGCTTTATTCCTAAATGAGATGTGACCTCCCATATATATATGAACGCAAATCTTCTGTACCACTTTTTGTGTATCACTTTATATTCCACCAAACACTGCTTATCATGTGTATAATTGCTTTCCACTTTAAACTTCAATTATTATATAAGGAAAGTAAAATTAAAACATGGCAAGTAGTGGTTGGTAGAACATAAAGCGGTACACAAAAAGTGTTGTAAAAGATTTGGACTCAATAAATATTGCCGATAGAGCAAAGCAAAGTCGCTAGAAATCAAGGTTGTCCTGTATCCACACAAACGTCGTAGATATGGATCTTGCATCTTCCAAGATTGCTTCCATGGTCATTATCCTATTGGTCATTTCATCTTGTAAGTTCCTTTCCCTCTACTAATTACAAAGGTAGAATTTTTTATACAACATGGAAGTGGCTAATGAAAACTATGAAATAATTTTGAATGCAGGTCTATCATTGACAATGGTAAGTTTCATATGAAGTCCCAACCGGTTCCTTTTGTATTGGTGGCAAATGCGATCGTGAGGAACCCTTGGGTGTCTCCGCACCCCCCTCGGTTCATTGTACTAGTGATGATCAATGTCAGCGTTACAAATGTTCTTCGAAATGTAAAATATGCATAAAGCAATGCTTTAATAATAGTTGTTTATTAACATGTGGAAAAAAAATCACCAACAAATGTTTAGGGCAATGTATTTGGTACGTGCGGTGCCAATGCTGAATATTCTCACTTCATTGTGAAATGGTACTAAATAATCTTACTTGACTATGTAATCAAGTATGAACAAAATGGTTTTTAAAAAAAAAAAAAAAATTAGAGTTCTCCATAAATTACGCGTGTTATTTTTTAAAGGATGTATGTAATTCATATTCTTTTTACATTTCTTTTTTTTTTTTTTTTTTTGAGAAAAAGGTAAAAGAAACTCTATTATTGAAAAAAAAAACAAACTACACTACATCATCCAAGTCCTATGGAAGTTCTTCTATCCACACATCGGTATCAGCAGATAAAATTGCTCGTCTAGCAAGGGCATGAGCTAACTTATTGCCCTTCCAATTAACATGCAAAAAACTACAACTGACAAAGATAACAATCTAATTTCGTCAATAATGTGTCCATACATAGTCTGCACTGGCCTAAAGGTGTTAATGGCCTGGATAACTCGCAAAGAGTCCCCTTCAATCACCACATGTTGAAGGCTTAGTTCCTGAGCAAAACACACTGCCCTACTAGCTGCCAAGGCCTCCACCACATCAACCGATCCTGGCAGCCTCACTCTCTGACTTAAAGCTGCGATAACAAGTCCAGCCGAGTCCCTAACAACCACCCCTAAACCAGCACACCTCTGATCCATAAACAAAGTCCCATCAGGTGGCTTCCAGCGCAGGTCCACACTCTGAATAGCCAACCGAGGAGTCAACACCTGTACAGCCCGATATTCTTGCAGAAACTCTGAAGCACGATGTAAGACCATCTCAGAACCCTAAGTACTCTATCCCTCCCTCAACCTATTTCGCCTCTCCCAAATACCCCATGCTATCATAGCGAACATATCAATCAAATTAGAAGAACCACGCAGGCATTAAAACTGAAAAAGATCACCAAATTTTGAGAAACGTTGGGCATGAAGAAAGGAAAACCGGGCATCGGACATCCAAATAGGCTTCGCAGCATCACAGTACCACAAAGCATGAATACCATCTTCGGCGCAATCACCACAAGCATCACATATACCAGAACTCAGCACTTGACGTCTGTGCAAATTAACTTTCGTAGGTAGGGACTCACGAACCGCACGCCAAAGGAAATGCCTCACTTTGTGGGGGACCTTCAGCTTCCATATGCCATTCCATAATTCCTTTCCAACCTCCACATCCGACGAGCTAGGCTGATCTTGAAGCTGTGTTGCTGCCAATAAACGGTATGCGCTTCGGACTGAATATATACCATCAGGTGTATGGGGCCATATCAACACATCAGCTGCTCCAATTTGGCTGACATGTATATTTTTTATGGCCTCAGCTTCCCACAAATAGAAGTTCAATTCAAGAAGCTCCTCGTTCCAAAGATTGGTACCAGGCAGAAACAAATCATGTACCATGTTCAAAGAAAAATCCATTGGTGGAGATATAATCCTACCTCCACCTTCAGAAGGCAGCCAGCGGTCTCGCCAAATATTAATATCCCGTCCATTCCCCACCCTCCATCGAGCACCCCTTAAAACACCTTCTCTAGCTTGTAAAATGCTACGCTAAGCAAAGGAGCATCCCATAGAGAGTACTGCATAAAAAATATTACCCGAGGGAAAATACTTAGCCCGAAACACCTTATAAACCAGCGAGGTCCTATCATGAAATAATCGCCATACTTGCTTTCCCAACATGGCATCATTGAACACACGTAAGTCACGAAAACCCATTCCTCCAATCGACTTTGAAGAACAAAGAGTCTCCCATTTATATATATATATATATATAAAAGTATTCTTTTTACATTTCTTTTAATATATATATATATATATAAGTATTCTTTTTACATTTTTATGTTTACTACTTGTTTAGTTGTACTTCTAAAAGGAATCCTTCTAGTCCCAAGTTTGCATATTTTCCACAAAACTTCGGTGAGTTAGGGAAGCCAATTCCATTTAATTTGGCCATGCGTGTACAGAAATCAAAATTGGCTTTGATTAGTGGTTTAATTGCATGTTTCCTAATTCAAGTTTAATGCTCTAATATTTGATATGCTAACCAAAATGGCTATAAAAAAAAATTCATTTCAAAATTTGTCTTTTATCACCACCATGATTTGAGATACTTTGAAATTCCATTTAAAAACCCCAACATTCATTTGGTTTTGTCAACTCCTCCATCTTCCTTTTATTTAAATGTTGACATGCGAAAGAATCACTTAAGGTCTGGTAGTTCTAGCTGGGAAATTATTGAGTGGTCCGGGACTACAAGGTCAACTTGCTGACCTTGTAGTCCCAACCAATAGATTTAATACACCACACTAAATTTTGCTTACATAAACTTTTATGCCACATCAGCTAAATAAACTTCACCCACTCTAACGTCTGTTAACCCATCAAAATTTGAAGAACAAATTCAAAATTGAGGAAGGAATTAATTGGGCGCATTAGTGGAAATTTTCAGTCTCAAAACTCATAGGGATAATTACAATTTACCCACCTGTGGTTTGACCCGATTTCTATGTGCCTACCCGTGGTTCAAAGTTTGACACTTTGCCCACTTGAGGTTCTCACCGTGAGTGTGCCGTAACCCACCTCTCTACTTTCCGTTACTCTAACACAGAATAAGTAAAAAACAAACCCCAAAACGGATCAAAACACTCTCATTCAAATCTTGAACATGAAGAACATGAAGGATATACCCAAAATAATAAAGATCAGAAAACAATAAATACTAAAGACTAAGCAATAAACACTAAAGACTAACAAATCAAGCTAATCTAAAATAAAGACTAAAGACTAAAGACATAACAATAAACACTCTCACAACACATAAGGCCCATTTTTCTTTTTCCTTTTTCTTTTTTTATGTGTGATCTGTTGTCCAAATCAAGCATATATACAAGGAAAGTGTGATCTGGTGTGTATTGGTGAAAAGATACAAGGAAAGTGTCCAAATCAAGCATATATACAATGGCCAAGATCTCTTCTTGGAACCCACAATCGGCCACCAAACTTCACCCACGGCTCCGCTGAAGGCCATCGAAGAGGTCCTCATCAGGATCGCCGGCGCCATTCTCAACCTCATCGACAAGCACTACAGCGTTGAGGTTGAGAATGGCGATGACGCCGATAATGGCAAGAGGATGACTGTGAGATCCCTGGCGGAGACAATCTCGTCGAGGATGAATGTGAGGTCCTCATCAAGATCCCCGGCGATCTCACAGTTGTCCGTCTCCGCCAGGGCAATGACGTCGTTGCCGTCCTCGCCCGTGTCGCCGATGAGATCTAGTGGCCTCTGGTGAAAGACGAAGCTGCCGTCAAGCTTGACAACTCGCGTGGGGTCATGGTGCTGTGGGTGGACCTGGGTCCGTGGGTCTTGGGATTGAGATCCATGGAGTGGTTGATTTGAGTGTAATTTTTCTGGGTTTGAGAAGTCTGGATTTGAAATTGGGGTTTCAAATATATGTCTGGGTTTGAATCCTTTTGTTCTTAAGTTCCTGGGATTGTATATATGCTTGATTTGAATTCGTTTGTTCTTAAGTTCCTGGGTTTGAATTCATTTGTTCTTAAGTTCTTGGGATCAAATGTTGTGCTATATTTTGGGGTTGTATTTTGATAGATTTATGTTTGATGGTATTGCTTGATTTGATATGTATTAGTTTTCTGGACGCAAGTTCTTCATGATTGTGTGTTCTTTGTGTTTGTGAATGGTGAGAAATTTATACCATATTTTAATCCTTTTTTTCTTTCGTTTTTTTTGTTTTTCTTGTTTGGGAGGAGAGAGATATAAAATGGGCGTAAAAAGACTTATTTACCCTTCTTTTTTAACAGAGGTGGGTTACGGCACACTCACGGTGAGAACCTCAGGTGGGCAAAGTGTCAAAATTGAAACCACGGGTAGGCACATAGAATTAGAGGCAAACCACAGGTGGGTAAATTGTAATTATCCCTAAAAGAATTTAAAATTTCAATTTTTGTCTGGTTTTCTTGGCATCCAAACTGAGCCTAATTAATTTCAGGTGGATTCTGTTTGTTCTGGTTCTGGATTATGTTTGTTTGTTGTATCAGTTGTTTGTCTTTTCTATTTATATTTATATCTACTGTTGGATTGGAATTTTTGTGCTCAGAGCTGTGTTTGGTTAGGAAGACAACTAGGTGTCCTCTTTAAGGCACTGTCTCAGTTTCCATTAACCGGCAACTCGTGACTTGTACGGTTGACTTTGCATTAAATTCTTGCAGAAAGGACCCAATATTGCTTTGAAATAGTCTCCATCTTTGTTTTGTTTGAAGCATACTCAACAGAATGTCTTTTTTTTTTCTGCTTCAATTTTTAGCTGTCATGAATTATGTTATTGTGGGAAGGTGCTGCTCTAATATGATGTAGATCTTGCTTTTGTTTGCAACTTCTTGCTTGGTTGTCCTTATTTGGGATCACCATGGAAATGGCTATGTTTTTAGTTTCAGAAAGCATTTTAAGCTTAATAGTTTATCATTGGAGAGCAGGCTACTATCCCTTTGCAGAATCCTTAAAAATCATTAGGATTAGTTGTGGTGGTGGCTTCTCAAAATTTACCACTAAGATGTCAAACTTTAGTGCCAAATTTGCCACTATGTTTTTAGTTTCAGAAAGCATTTTAAGCTTAATAGTTTATGATTGGAGAGCAGGCTACAATCCCTTTGCAGAATTCTTAAAACTCATTAGGATTAGTAGTGGTGATGGCTTCTCAAAATTTGCCACTAGATGTCAAACTTTCCCTTCCCTTTCTCCCTTGTCATCACCCCTCCATCTCCCCAACCCCCAATTCAATTTTATTCTTCATTTGCTTTATGTAATTGTCTGTTTCTTAAGTTCTTGGGATCAAATGTTGTGCTATATTTTGGGGTTGTATTTTGATAGATTTATGTTTGATGGTATTGCTTGATTTGATATGTATTAGTTTTCTGGACGCATGTTCTTCATGTTTGTGTGTTCTTCGTGTTTGTGAATGGTGAGAAATTTATACCATATTTTAATCCTTTTTTTCTTTCGTTTTTTTTGTTTTTCTTGTTTGGGAGGAGAGAGATATAAAATGGGCGTAAAAAGACTTATTTACCCTTCTTTTTTAACAGAGGTGGGTTACGGCACACTCACGGTGAGAACCTCAAGTGGGCAAAGTGTCAAACTTTGAACCACGGGTAGGCACATAGAAATCGAGTCAAACCACAGGTGGGTAAATTGTAATTATCCCAAACTCATAAGTAAAAACTCCAAAGCTTTCGAATTTCATTTTTCATTGTGCATCAAAACTCCGAGAACCTGCTCTGTGTCTCCAGTCCATCTCTTCTCCTTTAGCTCTTAGATTGCTCGATTCAGGCCCAAGCTCGATGAGATCTCCAAGGTCAGCAAGCTAAGAATTTTCCGCTCTCTCACTCTTGTGCAGCAAAAGGGTCTGCTTTGTTTCAATTCAGTCTACTTGAAGTGCGTGTCCCATCTCCTTATTCTCTTCGGATTTGTTCTTATGGTTGTTTGGTCACTTGGGTCATTGTCAATCTGTCATTTTTTTTTTCTTTTCGATGAGCCCTCATTTAATTGAATTCTTTTGATGGTTATATAATGTCAGATTCACAGGGAACAATATATAAGTACGAAGATGGCTTCTGGGTTTGCTTCGAAATGGTCTAAAGGTATGTGATTCTACTTCTACTGCTTCCATAATGCTTCAATCTTTGGCCCATAGTTGCTTATATTGTGCCTTTTGATACTTTGGTTTGTTTTAATGTTGATTTTAGTCATCCAGTTCATATGGTTTTTATTGATATGATATATGTAGTGCAATTGATTCAAATGCTTCTTCACAGGTTGTGAAGCTCTTCTTTTTCCTGGTAGTAGTTCTTGATTTAATGTTTGGGAAGCACTAAGAGCTTGTTGTTAAAGTATTATTTGTGTGAATTTACCTTAAGAATTTTTTCAGTGGTACTAACATTAGTAGGCTGATAGATTTTTTTCCAGATAAATGTGAGGTTTTAATGAACTTTGTTTGAATTTGGCGTGTAAATGAGCTTGACCTCAGAAATGGGTGTCAAGTCTTGATGTTAAAATTTTTAGTGAGATTGAGAATGTGAGTATTGAGGCTCAAAGTCAGGTTAGCTCAGGTTCTAGTCTTTGTGCTTGCATTATTTATATTACTCAACACCAAGAAGAGAGCTGAGTCTTACTCATGTCTAAAAAATGTTAAGCTGTATCTAAATGTCTACTCTGTCTTGAAAGGAAGAGTTGTTTTAGCCATCTCCCTTAGAAGGCTATAAGGATGTTATAAAAATTGAGTGCCTACATTTTATTTGAAAGAATAAAAGAACCCCTGATAATCTGATACCTCATTGTAAAACAAGGCATTTTATTTTTACCAAGGTTTAATCCATTTTGCCAAATCAATATTTAAAGGTACACTGGTTTTATCTCCTCTAGATTTTGCCTCAGTTTGTTCTTTGCTATTCTACAACAACAAAGGTCTTTCATTCAAATGAGGACCATTCTCAAAGTTGTGGACAACTTGTGGGCAACAAAGGTGATGTGCATACAAGCTTTAAAGGGGAAGAAAGGTGCAAGATTGGGAGACACAATAGTTGCGTCAGTCGAGGAAGCCCATCCAAATTGAAAAGTCAAGAAAGGAAAGGTTGTATACGGTGTAGTTGAGAATGCTGCCATGAGAAATTGAACAAAGATTTTATTTGCTTAAAGTATTTACAAAACTAGTATCTTATTTGGAGATTGCTTTCTTTGTTGAAAAAATGAACCTTGAATGGACTCATTTTGAGATTCTTTTGCAACTTTTGTATGAGTGATAAGAGGTTCTTTGATTATCAAAAAAGAAAAAGAAAAAGATAAGAGGTTCTTATATGATTAGGTAACAAGATTTTTGGTAGTAAACACCTCTGTGGTTTCCATTCAAGACTTCCATTAAGAGGATGATATATCTTTTTATGTCGTCTTTTGCTATGGGACCGTATTTTGTGACTAACTTGAGAAAAGTGGGAAGAGATTGACGAATGCCTCACTAAAGTTTCTATTATTTGGAACTCATGGAGCAACTTTGCTAATTTCTCTTGTAAAAATAAAAGTATATGGCATTTAGTGCTTGGTTTCTCCAGGCATCATTATTTGAAGAGAAAATCTTAGATGAAAAATTTTGTTTATTCAACAAATGGTTTAAAATTTGGATTCCAATCACCTAAAAAAAACGACGGTTAGGGAAGAACTGTTTTCTCAAGCACAACAATGAGATAAGCCAAATTCCAAAAGTATGTACATGACATGTCACTTGTTTCAAACTAAAAACAAGTTAACATGTATCAAATTTAAACTTTAGTAAAACCAAAAAATTTTCTCGGTAACTTGAAGATACATGACTTCAATCTATCATGAATGCTTCAAAACCTCTATTTACTTGCAAAGATTCTAATTCTATATGTTCATTTGGTTTCAAGTGAAATAAACCAACAATTTGACTGGAACTTGAATTAGAGAAGTCAAATAATAAGCAATCAGTGGAGCAATGAGTATATAAAGCGCATTCCTTGAAAATAGTTGCAAAGCATACACGCTGTGGCTGCCATGCTTGTAAATTTGCCAAAAACTAAAACTGGTGAAGTATACTCCTACACTTTAATGTCTTCAAGCCTAAGTATTTGTAAACATATGCCAAAAAAAAGGGATTCTCAGGCTAATACCTAAAGGGAAAAAAAGCCAATACTAAAAGAAAAAAGGGTGCCAAAGCAAATTGCTCAAAGAACGAAGAACCTTTATTTTTTTGGTTGGAGTTCAAGAAGTTCATATGACAAGACACTCAAATTATAGAATATTGAATAAATAAGAGCAAAAAACAAGTTTTATTGATCTTTTTTTGAAGAAACTATGAGCAACAAGTGGAAAATAAAAACTAAATTGGTACTGCTTGGCTTAGTGACATCAACTACGGACTCATTTCTTCATATTTTTTTTCCGTTCAAACCCACCCAACAAAAGCAAAAGCATAAAGCCAACAGAGAAATGTCAAGCAAACAGGCATTTTCACAAACACCTTAAGGGCAATCTTTCAGGAGGAAGCTCGCATAGACCAAGCCCTATCAATTTGAACTTTGATTTACCCAAATTCAATAAATTATAAACATCAATTACATGAAATACTTAAAATTTAAACCCCTAAAAAGGCTGTGTTTGTTGCACGAAATCAAAGTCTTGGAATAATTAAAAAAAAGGGGGAATAGTATTGTAGAGAGAGAGGTAACCCAAGAGAAGGATGGAGATCTCATCAAGCCTGAGCCTGAAGCGAGCTATCTGAGAGTTGAAGGAGTAGAGGTGGACTGGAGACAGCAGGTTTGTAGAATTTTGATGAATAATTAAAAATGAAATTTGAATGATTTGAGTTTTGAGTTTGAAAATTTTCACTAACCTGCCTAATTCCCTTCTAAATTTTGAATTTGCTCTTTAGATTTTGAGTCTTTGACGGGGTTGACAGACGTTAAGGTGGGTGGGGTTTAACTTTAATTAGTTAATGCTGCTGATGTGGCATAAATGACTTTGTAAGCAAAATTTAGTGTGGTTTATTAAATCTATTGGTTGGGACTACAAGGTCAGCAAGACCACTCAATAATTTCCCGTTCTAGCTTGGCTGGTAGCATAATTAGAGCTTGCTTGGTATGAGATTTTTTTTTTTTTCCCTTTCAAAATAGTGTATAAAAAAAAATTTTCAAAAAATTTAAATTGAAACTATTTTTCAGATAATCATTTTTTACATTATAAGTGTTTAGCTCTCACTCCTAAGAATAATATTCAAAATACTAAAAAAAAAAATGGTCTTGGGAGACCATTTCTATTTTTGAGATTTTATTAAAATAATTTGGGAAAAATGCCAAGACACCCCTTAAACTTTGGACTAGTAGCCAATACACCCCCCGAACTTTTATTTAATCAATTTACTCCTTGAACTTTGAATACCTACCAAATTGAACCATCCTTGATCGTGTAAAATTTGTAGATTACTTTTTTTCTTTTGGGATAATGGAATATAGAGCTCATGTACTTTTTTTTTTTTGGCGAAACTATATTATTATAGGTCCTTAAAGTTTACCCTGTGAGCGCAATTAGTCCCTTAAGTTTCAAGCAAGCGATATTAGTCCCTCAAGTTTTTAAAATGAGTGGTACTAGCCCTTTGGTAAACTTCAGTTAGAAGTATTGCTTACGTGATTAATAGAATACTGAGTTGTCATTTTTTTAATGATATGGCATTTTTAATAAAAAAATTACCAAATTATTTACAACTGGTACATCTTTTACAGTTTATTACAAGTGCTTTTACAAACTGATGAATGGCATATGAGTCATTATTTTTTTTTTTTTTGCTAAAAAAATCTTAGACTCTCCAATATCTTCCTGTGACCCAAGCACTTCATCTTCCCTTCCTGCCATTCTCCCAACCATTGTAGCTACAACTGCCGCTCTTCCACTATCGTATCGACTCCTCCAAATGGCCTTCGTTGCCACCGCAACAGCCAACACAAGCTCTGTCCTTTGTCATTCTCCATGAATGTCCACTGATTGCTTATCTCCTAAAGATCTTTATGTGTCTTTGTTTAGATTTGTTTCCAAAGGATTCATAAATAGCATGAAAAAATGTTTAAATTTGTTTCATTATAAATCTTCAAATGTTTGAAGTATTATATTCAAGTTTTATTTTCCTTAAAAAAAAATTGAAAAAAAATTGGTCCTTTTTCTTTCTCTGCCATGAACCAATGGTAGTCACTGTGGGAATCTTTGTTGCCTATCACTTTTGTTGTTCTCAAAATATTTGTTGGCTTCTTGCTCCTGACACTAGACTACTCTCGATAACAAGAGAGGATTTGTGGCCAATCAATTTAGATTAGAAAGAGAGTTACGTAAAAGACTTTGTATCCTCAAAGGCAGTTCTCTTCAACTCATATCTGGATTTTTGTTAAGAGAGTTTCCAGTAAATTATTGTTGGCTTTGAGGTAGTCCGGCCACTTGATTAGAAAACTGGAAAACGGTGAAGTAAAGAAAGGGAAAATAGGGAAGGAGAGAGTGAGGGGCTGAAGCCAATCCTATCTTTTTTTTTCTTTTTCTTTTTTTCGCATAAGAATAAATAAAATCCAATTAAAGATTACATGACAACTTTATAATTAAATAGCTGACATGGTATAGGACGCTTAAGTTGCCACGTCAGTTTATAAGTGGTTACTGTAAAATTATAAATGCCATGTCACTTTTTCATTAGCCACATAAGCAATATTTTTAACAAGAAGTTAGCCGAAGGACTAGTATTTTAAACTTTAGAAACCAATAGTGCTCACTTGAAATTTAAGGGACCAAATGCACTCACAGGATAAACTTCAGGGACCAATAGTGTAGTTTCACCTTCTTCTTTTTTTAATGAAAAGTTTCAAATTTGAGGTGTGGGATTTTTAAAAAAAAAAATTATTTAAAGATAAGCTCCTTAATTTAAGAAATAGAAGAGTTCAAATAAATATGTGGAGTTCATTATTTTCACTTTTCAATTTATTTACAATTTTGCCATTAAAAACATTTTCTCTATCTTGAAAACATTCTCTTAGCATTTTCAAAGTCCTTTTCTGAACAAGGAAAATATGATTAAATTTTTCAAAAACGTTATTTAGAGAACATCAACTAAACGATAAAATCAAGTGTGACCCACCATTTTATGGATTGCAAAATGAAAAACTATATTAAAATACTCTTAGCCCTTATTGTTCTTAGGTATAATCTAAATTTCAATGGGGTGATTCAAGGGAAGAGAATTGGTAAATTCATTTTGTGTTTCCAAATAGAATTGGGCAAGTCAATCTTTGGATTTTAAATTTGAATCCTAGAAATCAATTTGAAAAATGTAGAGGCTTTAATGAGGTGTCGAAAGATAAGATCTTTCCATTAGAATTAAGCTCTTAAATTCGAATTTAAGTTGACATTTCTATTGGCAAAGTTTTTGATAAGTGATTGTATCTTTTCTCAAATAAGTGTGTCATTAGTGCCAAGAGATTTTATTTTAATATTTAAATTCAATTTAGAATTGGAAATAAAATATGAAAAGAATAAAAGATGTTTGGATCTTGAATGAGAAGATTTGGTCAAGGTTTTAAATTGGAAAATGAAATAAAAGGAAAATCTATAATAGGAATATATATATATATATATATATTATTTCTTGAGTTCAAACGTGCTATGAGACTTTTTTTTTTTTTTGGTTTAGTGTTACCAAAAAACTCCTACATCAAATGTTATAAATGCTAAAAAAATTTAGCATTGATGAATAGGACAATGCTATGTTTGGAACTATACGGGCAGAAAATGTAATATGTGCTAAACATACTTTGATTTTTTTTTTTTTTTTTAAATTTATTTCAGTTCTCTCTCCCACATCATATCCCAAGTCCTCTCTCTCTCTCTCTCTCTCTCTCTCTCTCTCATATGGGCCTCATGATAAAATATATTTGTTTTGTTAATTTTTTTAATATAGACGAGGTTTGTTTTAAATTATTTTAATGTGTTATAATCTTAAATAGAAGATGTGATGTAGAATATATTGTAAAATTGTGTGTCAAAATAGATAAAATAACTTTTTGACATGTCAAATGCTAAATTGTTTTAGAAGAGTTGATGCCCATGATATACTTTTTTTTTTTGTTTTTTTGTTAGAGATAAGGAAATTTTTCAGCCCATCAAAGGGTAGCTTTTTGTAATATCTCAAGGCCTATTTCTCAAGGTCTGGTCAGAGATGGGCAGGGCCCAAGCTTTCTCTTTTGTGAGCCTTCCATGGCCTTTTTTGTTCAGCAAATCAAATTTATTTTCAGGTTGGGCTTGTCTATTAAAGTGAGTATTGGTTTTAATTGTGGATTGGGCTCAAAGGAGTTAGGGGACTAAACTTTGGAATTGGGCCTAAGCCTTAAGGTGAGCTTGATGGATTGGGTTGGACTTAGATTGGTGTAGGCTTCCTAATTGGATCGGTTTCAAGTTTCAACCCAACCGAAATCTATTTCTCGTCTTCTAGAAATCTCTCAAATCTCCCTCTCTTTCTTTCTCCTTTGTTCAATCCTAGCCACCATCAACCCCACCAGCAATGGTGGCTCTCTCTCTCTCTCTCTCTCTCTCTCTCTCTCTCTCTCTCTCTCTCTCTCTCTCTCTCTCTCTCTCTCCAAAACCTCTATGGCCACAACAATCAAGCTACCGCCATAGTGGCTCCTTCTTCTCAGGCAAGCCTCGTCTAGGGCCGACCCAAATTAGCACCACTACCATCCACAGCAGTGTAGCTCAAGGTGCCACCACGAAAGGTGGCTGCCATTTTTTTATTTTGGGTTTGGAATCTGGAAGTGGGAAAGAATTAAGGGAGAACTGCCATTTGAAAAAAAAAAAAAAAATTAAACCATAAATGTTTTTTTTTAAATGCAAACCATTTGAAACTAACTCATAAGTAATCAAAAAAATATTAAACCATAAATGTTTTTTTTTTTTTTTAAATGCAAACCATATGAAACTAACTCATAAGAAATTTTGATTACATACTAAGTTACTAACTTAGAGCATTAACATCAGCTTCACCTATTTAATATTTTAGCAAATATTTGTCTACACTCAACCAAAATAAGTATGCATCAGTCTCAGTAAATTAACTAAAGTTTTTAATGAGGATAGTCTCATCACTACATGTAGTGAGCCTTTATCATTGCTACATTATTTTTTTTATATATTCAATTTCATACTCTTTCCCCATCTCTCTTCTCCCTTCCTCTCTCTTCCTAGCTCTTTCTCATCAGCATGCCACTTTATACCAACACAGCTACATGGGAAGCAACCACAAGCCTCTTCCTTAATGACTTCCTTGCCTCGACCTTCTCCAATGGGAAGGGAAAGCATTCAACAAAACTCTATAAGGATACTGTAGACACCTCATTTTATACCCCTTACGACCTAAGACCCCATTCCCCAATGATGATGTCACTCAGAGGCCCAATGTTGATTCAGGGCCCAATTTCGTGAAATCTTGACTTTATGAATTATTTATGGAAAAATAAAACTTATTTATGGAAAAGAAAGGCTACAAGAGACCTTAAGTGTGCACGCGCATACATGCTTACGCACACGCACACTTGAAGTATATGTACACATACTTAAGGTATGCGCGCGCATACCTTGAGTATATGCATGCATCTAGGGTTCTAGAAACAATGAAAGGAAAGCTTCTTGGACGTAAATTCATGCAGACTGAATTCCACATCGTTTGGGAACCACCCCGCACCCCTATTTTACTATTATAAAAAGCCATAAAAGGTACTTTTCAAAAGAGGACAAAAGATACAAGATTCACTAGAAAATAGTGAATCAAAGAGGGAGTTATTCACACAAAAACATCCTCAAGTTAAGTTTTACTTGGTTGGGACCTACTTTGGTCTTGACCTTTGAGTTCTAAAGTTTACTATCCTTCTGGTTTTGTTATTGATTAGATTGACTGAGGAGAATAGTCAAATTAAAACTCTAAAGAGTTTTTGTGTTTTATTTTTTTTGTTTGCTTACATGTTTTGATGCCTTGATATACTTGTGCTAGTTTAGGTTTACTTTGTGTTCGTATTAGAAGCATGATAGGTTGTTAGCTTTCTCATTTTGCTTTGTTTTTCTGTTCTATGTTTCTAGGTTGGCTTATGAGCGTGTATGTGTGTGCATGCTTCATGCATGTGTACACATACTTGAAGTGTGCGCACGCATACAACTAGGATGTGCATGCATGCCCTATGTATGCGCATGCACACTCGCGCCTAGAAACCAAGATTTTGTTTTCTCTGTTTTCTTTTGTTTTCTTTCACATGTTTAGCCTCTATGTAATCTGTTCTTCACATGTTTGAAACCTGGGTCAGCTAATTAACATGTTTTATTTGTTCTTTTATTAGATGAATGATTAGGGTTTATATTTTTTTTGAATACCATGAACATGCATTGATACATAGGTACTGTGATGCAGGGATATAAGTGAGATAAGTCATGCATAAACTATATGAACATGCATTTGAGTGATTTGAACATGAGTTATCTAAATATTGATGATGTGCTTGGTTGAATGCCATGATGCTATGCTTGAACATTTGAATATGCTTGATTTGTCTGTCTCATGATGTTTACTGCTCTTGGTGATATATACTTGTGCCTTGATAGATGAATGTTAGGCTTGGGGATGATATGCCATGTTGATAGATGCATGTTAGAGTGTGTGTGAGTCTAGAATAACATGTTAGAAAATCCTTTGATGAGATTAAGATTTGTAACACACCAATAATGGAAGTCAATCTCAGTAGTGCGGTGGCTCGATGGTGGTACGGTAGTGCGATCTAGTCTGGTGGTGGGTGTGGTGGTGCGATCTGGTAGGCATAGTGGTGTGATTTGATCTCTCTCTTCTCCTCTCTCTTTGTTAGATTTGGTGTTTTTGGTGGTGGTGATATCGGTCTTGTGGTGGTGCAATTTTGGTGGTGTGATCCGGTGGTTCTAGATCTAGTTTTTTTTGCTTTGGTTTGATATTTTTATTTTTATTTTGGTGGTTTTGTGATTTGGGTTCTTTGTAGAAGTTGAGTGGGTTTTGGATTTGCTGGGTTGCGGTTTGTTGAAGTTGAGTAGATTTTGGATTTGTTAGGTTGTAGGTGTGCTGCCTTGTTGGCTTGTGCTTGTGCTCGGTGGTTGTAGATGATTGTAGAATTTGGAAATAAAATTGTGAATGAGAGGAAATAATATTTAATTTCAATATTGATAAAGTATTGAGACTAATGTATGTGTATAAAAATAATAGATTTCTAAACTAGAAAATGTAGAGTTTTTTGAATTAGTTTAGATAAATATTTGAGAAGACTAATATGAATGCTCTTAAAGTAGCTATTTTAACATATATGTATATATGCTTAAAGTACAATTCTAGAAACTTCCAAAAGCAATAACAGAAGACATAACCCTAAACTGTGAGTAATTGAGTTTTGCTAAAACATCAATACAATAGTTACACCCAAAAATGAATAACAAAATATGCTTCAATTGAAGATTTCTTCACACGTATGTAACCATCCACGATGCTGTTAAAATTCCATGAATAAATGATATCATACATGCTTTGGCTGAAGAATTTTATTATACAACTGCAGCCATCCACAATGAACAATTTATCATATTCATATTTCCTCATTTGTCATCTTACATTTGTGGGGGCCTTTTTTGTGTGCGTTGGGCTGGGCTACCTTCCGCGGTAGTAGGCCCGAGTATTCTGAGTAAGGGAGTTGAGACCGGTCCAACTGTAACTCAATTGGGTCTGGCTTGTGCGCAAACGTTGAGTCCAAGTTCAAGGAAAGACGCAGCAAAGTGGGCTTATCCTTTGTTTCTACCGCAGGAACTTTTCTCCAGTTTCTGCCGCAGGATTGACGTTTTTGCACAGAAGGAACTATTCTCTGGTTTCTGCCACAGGTCTAACTTTTCTGCTGTGCAGCAAAACTTTCTGCCGTGTAGTAAAACCGTCTGTCGTGCAATAAAAGTTTCTGCTATGTAGTGAAGCTGCCTACTATGCGATAAAGCTTTCTACTACGTAGTAAAGCTTCCTGCCGTGCTTTAAAGCTTCCTGCCGTAAAGCCTTGTGCAATAGAGCTGTTTGCTGTGCATTAAAGCTGTCTGCTGTGCTTTAAAGTCGTCTGCTGTGCTTTAAAGCCTTCTATAATGTGAATGACTACTCTTCGTTTTTACTATAGAAAACACTTTTCTACTTCCTGCACATGAATAAATCTAAAACCCAAAGAAAATACCCATCAAACAAATGTTAGCTTAAATGGGTTAGCATATTCTCAAATATATACATACATATATGAGTATATATACTTATACGTATTCACATATACATATATAAAATATATTTTGCAGAACATGAGAAACAGGGTATATGTATACATATACTTACAGCAGGATAATAGTTAGTTTGTGTCAAAAGTAAAACACGTAATAACAAATAAAGGAGAAAGCTTCGGCAGGAAAGGTTTAGCTAGTAAAATAGTTAACACGGTAAATATAATGAAAATGTGCTACAGCAGAATAACAAGTACAGCAAGTAAAGACACCACAGCAGGACAACTGATGCGGTAGACGTGATGAAAAAGTGCTACAGCAGGATGACTAAATTCGGCAGATATAAGTTATAATGAGAGAAATCAAATATATTTGCAATCAAAATTAAGTATTAAATCTACCCATAGAATAAGTAAACCAAGAAGGAACTCAAACTCCAATTTCAACAACCTTATCATGGGCTACTGCCATAAAAGTTGTTCATTTTGGAGAATAGGCCTAAATGGCTACTAGCTATTACTTTTAGAGATTTCAAAGAGTGGGTTTGCTAAGAGGGAGGGAAAAGATGGTCTATTGATGCATGCCCTTATTCCTGCCACGTTTTCTCTCTTCTTTTTCTTTCTTTCTTTCTTTCTTTCTCTCCCCTTTGGGTGTTTTTCTTCTTCCCCTGTTTTTCACTCATTCCCCTTTTTTTCCTCTACTTCCGTCCCTGTTTGGTCCCCTTTTTTCTGCCGTGGTTATCTCCCTTTTATATTGAGCTAATTCAATGGGATTTCTCCCTTTTACCCCTAGGGCTTCACCAACTGTTTTTGGTTTGTTGTGGGCATCCTTTCAAAATTACCCACTCATCCATTGGTTGCCCAAACCACTGTCATTTGCTCAGAATATGTTTGCTGCACGCCAAAATTCTCTTTTGTTTGTTCCTGCCGTATACCTCTACCGCACTACCTAGCTCTATGGCATGCATCAGTGGTCCCAACCATTTATTACTTCTTTTGGGTAAGATATCATCCCAGCAGGATATGTTCTCAAAAGAAGTCATGGCAGGAAACCAAATATAGACCCCCTTTTTCCCCCACCACCAAACCACGCCCTCTGAATCTCTTTGACCGTGGGCCCACCTCCCTTGTATTGGCTGGGTACAGGTTGGTGGTGCCCCGACCCTTCTGTTCTTGCTCCATTGTCTTTTGTTTTTGTCTCTCATGCCATTCCTGCCGTAGCAGATTATTTCTGTTTTGTCTGCTGCATGTTTTTGTCTTATTTCTTCACGCGTTTCCTGCTGCATTTGTCGTTTCCTTTAGTTTGACTCTTCCTTCACGCAATTCCTGCTGCTAACACTTCCTGCTGCTCCTTATTTCTTCATCTGCCGAAGCCATCCTGCCAGAGAACTGTATTCTGCGGCAAAGTTGTATTCTGTGGCAGACTTGTATTCTGCGGCAGACTTGCGTTTTGCCGTAGATTGGTTTCACTTGCACTTCTTTCTTTGGACCCTTCTTGTTCTTTGGTCTTCTTGGTGGGCCTTTGGGCCTTGCTCTTTATTGGGCTTTCTTCCTCATAAGCCTTTAGGTACAAATTTGCAAAAATGGGCATCAACAACATTTTATGCCTCTAGCTTCTATGTTTAGCTCTTTAGTTTTTCATATGTTTAGCTTACTCAATTTTCAATGAAAACCCTTTTACCCGTAGAAAAGAAAAAAGAAAGTACATTTTAAACATTTTATGTAATATATTATAAGTCTGTTTAAAAAACTTTATATACTACTTTCATGTTTGTGTGTTCTAATTAGAATTACTATTTCCTTAAAAAAAAAAAAGTGATTTTTAGTTTTTTTTTTTTTAATTTCTTATTTTGAAGGACCAAAGTAGACCGAAAGGGAATGAGGTAGACCAAATGGACCTAAGTGGACCGAATGAACTGATGTTGACCGAAGTGGACCTTAATAGACTGAAGTAGACCGAATAGACTGAATAGGCCTAAGTAGACTGAATTGGACCAAAATAAACCAAAGTGGACTGAATCGGACTGAAATGGACTATGGACCAAAATGAACCAAATTGGAGCAAAACTTTATATTTGCTCTATTTTCAATATCATGTAAATAATCTAATACAATTGCAACTAATTCCTCAAATTCTAAATCACACAATGAGTTCATGCATAGTCAGAAAGATAATTTCTCATAAAATAGTTTAAAATAAATTTATACCATATTTGTGCATTGCACAAGGAAATCTGCTAGTAATTTCTGATATCTAAGTATATTAAGATTGTCTTTTGCGTAGGATCTACAAGAGTACTGATACTTTGGAACATTTTATGATTTTGAAATCTCTGTGAAGTAACCCAAACATATGTTCACTTGAAGCTATATGATCATGTTGAGTTGATTCGTTGGATATATAAATAAGGAAAAATATAGGTACAGTTTCTTAGTTGTGAAATTTAATGTATTGCATCTAAAGAATTGTACCAAAGTTCTACCTTATAAATAAATATTAACAAATTTATTTCGAGACTCAAATCTCATATGTAACTACAAATTTTTAAACATGTATGAAATTTTTGGAAACTATAAGATATACATGCTCAATTATGAAAAATGTAAACTGCTCATACCCACTACGTAGCAACTGCTAAAATTATTCACCATATAATTTTAATCACATTGCATATTTAATTAGTCATGTGACATAACTTGTTTAAAAAATACATATGAATAGATTTTTAATCACAGACCCCACCCGCTGGGCATTCCGATTCCCAACCCCATTGGAAAAAATAAATCCCTAGGACCCTATCCTTATCCTGCCCAATCAGATATATATATATATAATATATATATATATATATATATAATCATTCACATGTTAGATATCTTAAAAATTCAGATATATATATATATAATATATATATATATATATATATAATCATTCACATGTTAGATATCTTAAAAAAAAACTGAATCCCTATGCAAGCTGAGACCTAATTAGGGTAGTTAAACCCAAAGGATTTAACCAAGAGAAGATAATTCTAGGGGGCCACTTAACCGGAGGTATAGTATGCTGCTTGAAACTGCTAATCACAAATACTGCTTGACACATAAATCACTCGACTCAAATAGCATCAGAACTTGCAAATAATTTTCAAAATAAATGCACTGTACATACAATGTCAAAATACATGAAGCATACAATGTCATGCAATATTATACATGAGATATAGTATTCCAAATTAATTTTAAATCTTGAAGTACTTGTATCCAAAATCAGGGTTTGTCATCCCCTCTTCCCAGTCACCCATGCATCGACCGCCAAAAACTATCTGTTGAATGCCTGAATAACTGCATGAAGAAAAAAAAACCTAGTCAGCAGTTGAACAAGTGAATGTGGATGGTACAAGTATAGTCAAAGAAGAAACACCCATCCAATCCAAAAATAGATCATATTCTTTTCTAATGTTTCCTTTTGGTCGTTGTGACTTACTCTGAACTTAAGACTGTCAAGCAGTTGAGGAGTACATCAATAGCAAAATAATCAGAAGTTCCAAGGTCTACCCTGTTATACACATATCTGATTAGATCACTTTCACGGACAAGTACCAAAACAAATATGCTATATGATACTGAAAAGAAATATAATGAAGTTCTGGAACTCATACCAAAAACGACCCCAGTTATCTTGAAACTCAACATCACTGATATCATGAAATGAAGATGGCATCACATTGAAGCCCTTATTTGCATCATAAAGGGGATTGTACTCCATCGATGAATTAGCCAGCTGTCATCAATTTGACACTACATGTTTCAACCTTTCTTAACAAAGCAATGGCTAAAACTAAGATATTTAGATAATGATGAGCTAATGAGGCACAAAAGTTGCAATACTATCATTTAAAAGGAAAGGATAACACAAGGGCAAAACTTTCTTACATTAGGCTAAGTAATAGCATAAATTACTCAATTAAAATCTTCATAAAAGTTTCACTGATACTAAAACCTATTATTATCTAGGCCGTAGAATTACAGAGCAGTGTCAAGGATGTGAACTAGTTATTAGGCGTATTGTACTAATGTTTCGACGTTGCTATCTGTTGTTAGCCTCTGCTTGGGGCTTGAGGTTGTATTTTTAAGCCTTTTGACTTGAGTGGATTCTGTATTTGTTGCTGGTTTCCAGCTTGTGTTTCAATAAAATTTGCTTGATATCAAAAAGGATGCAAACTAGGAGAGCATTTATTTTGAATGAGAGGATAAAACTTATCATTACAAGCACCTATATGCATATGAAACAAATATATATATATATATATATATTATAGAAATAAAAACATCATTAAGAATAAAGACTTGGCAACATCTGATTATCAGACTACACAAGCACACTAAAGATAAAAATTACATGGTGAGAAAATAGTAAGTTAAAGTAAAAGGAAATGACATGCAAAGAACAATGGTTGAACCTGTAGATTAGCAGAATTAAAAGCTCCCAAGCGCCCCATAACATACCATGACTGAATTACCTGCATAAATTCCTTAATAAATTAATTGTAAACTTTGTAAAAGTGTTGCTATGAAGATGAAGAAACAAACAGATGATGTCATCTTTTTATCATCTAAATTTTTGACATAATTTGTATAAAAACTAGTGGCAATGGAAGGAACTCAGTGAGATGTTATCACATGATATACTTACACCACCAATAAGGTCAACATCCCGATCAGATGGTGCTCCATACAATTCAAACCAAATGTAAGAATCAAGAGGATTGAAGCTGTCAATAAACAAAAAGCATGTTAGAAACAAAGAAAGTACTAATGGAGAAAAACAAATTATATAAGGTACCACACAAACATCATTTGTTTTCTACACCCAACAATGATCCAGGGAAAGTAATGAAGTATAAAATATCATATATGCTTATCAGTTCACTGAATGATATTCCTGTAACAACACAGGTCTTGATTGTCTAAGCAATGGTTCCCTGGTCATGATAACTCTTAAAAGAAAGTAGAATATGCTCAGGAAGAACAGATAAATTTAAGTCATTTTCAAGATAGTATTGTTGACAAACAAAAAAAAAAACAATGAAAATGTGAAACAATATTAACATGGGTATTGAAGCATTCAGCAAGATAAGATCATATAGTCATCTACAACATCAAGCCTGGTACTGATTGGATCATTACTTACTAGTTAACATACGCAAGAAAGAAATGCCTACACCTGCCTCCTGTACTGAAAAATTGCAGATATGAAGCATACATGCAAAGAAGATAAACTATCGCCTAATGTCTAGGTGGTGGAAATGTAAACAATTTATAGGGATCTACAGATGTGTCCCAACTGGACATTTCCAATTATTTACTTCCCTTTAATACTTGAAAGCTTCCGATTTTTCTAGAAATTTATAATTTGACAAGAATTAAAATTTATAGAAAAGAAATGGAACACAATGTGTGAGGCATCTTTCAAAGAAGAAACAAAGCTCAATTGAGAGAGAGATGGGGGAAAAAAGCCAACAAACTGACAGAACCAACCAATGAAGGAGGGCATCTTTCAATTTATAATCATGTTTTCCAACAGTCCCAACAACTTGCCAATTGATGGATAAGTCCTTGCTTGTGTAAGTTGAACAGAAGTGAAGGGATGTTTTGTACACAACAAAATATAGGAGTTGTAAATTTTTTTGATAAACATAGGAATTCTAAATTTAATAACTTACTTCAACATAACAGTATCCAGGTTTTGATAAACATAGTAAAGAGATAGATACAAAGACAAAGGAAAGGAGCGTGGAGAAAACAAGTAGAGTTCAATTTAAGCAGATTACTCTCTAAAGCTGACTTTGAAGGCAAGGATGGAACCCGTTTTTGATTTGTGAAAGTCTCGACCTTTCTTCCGAACTCTCTCTTCAACCTGTAACATGTACACCACACGAATTAGATAGTCTCTACACACACACACACGAAGGAATTGGAGAAAGAGAGAGATCTGGACCCGTTTGCGCATGAGGTCCGGGTTGCCGATGGAATCAGCGAGAATGGCACGGAGCTCATGGTCATGTTTGCAAGCATCTTCAAGAACTTTGGCCCAGGCAGGATAGTTGTGAAGGTTATCAAGTTGGCGCTTCCTCTTCTCTTCTCGAATCTTCAGCAATCTGCGCCCTCGAGCGCTGCTTCCTGTCGTCACTTCAATGTCTCTACTACTACTACTGCTGTTTTTACTTGTACTTGCGGTGGCACCAGACTCATTATTGGAAACCCAAGAAGAAGATATCGGAAACAAAGGTATTTGCTTCTTCTTATTTATATACACGGAGGGAGGGGGAGGACAGACTGATAGTTCTGGGCATGGATGATAATAAATTGAGCACAACATCACTTTCAATTTTCCACAACTCTGCTTCTCCCTCTCTCTCAATATATATATATATATATATATATCATATCATCGCTTTTCAATTACATTTACACGCTCCTTTTTTGGGTTTTTTTATTTTTTTTTATTTTTTTAAGTAATGGGCACTCTTGCCAAGCCCAACTCAGTTTTTGCACATTTTTAGTATGTAATATACTTTAAAAAAAATTTAAAAAAATAAACTTGTGACAACCCGGCCTCCATGGTTTTTTTTAACTTCAATTTGTTCCAAGTTTTCTTCTTCTTCTTTTTAACCGTTTATTCTTTTGTATAATCTAGCATCCTTATCTTCTTTGTTTTATATTCTTTGGAAATTTATCTATGCATCAGCATTAACAATATCACCTTCTCCAACTGCACCACTCAACTCAAACAAGGCAATGTAGTTTGTAAACCTGTATTATATCTATAACACTAATATTGCATTGCAGGTGAATCCTTTTTCTTTTTTTAATTTGGTTAATAATTTATTTACTTAACCAAATAATAATTTGTCTTAACATAATTTTTTTTTTTCCCTTCTATTACGAATAGTAGATAATGCCGAACAGAACAAGGAACAGGCTTGTGGGGGGATAAAGGTTACTACACTACTACTCATTGCTCATTTTTTTAACACAGGACGAAACTTTTGCTTCCTCCCATTTTTCCTTCTTTATTCCAATAAAATTTTCATTACATGAACCCGTAGAAAAGAGACACTTGTAAAATCTCAATACTCTCTCACGCTACAGCATCAGGTAGCTTGGAATTAACAGGAAGAACATATAGAAGAGAGCAATGCCAAGCGTGACCTCAAGCAATTGGCTTCAACACAAACATTTTGCATCCGTGAGATGGAACGGTGGCTGTCAAGTTTCCAACGAATCGTGTCTTCAGTGTCTTGTGCTGCAAGAGACACATATATTACAAGGTATCTCATAAATACAAACGTGGAACTGAAATGCCCATGACCTTAAAAAGGCATGAGAAAAGAAAGCTTAATCAAAAATACCTCCCAAACATCTCTTGCTACAACAACACTGTTTTCAGGGATTCCAATGTCTTCCCAAAGGCTTGTAATTGAACGACGCACAGGGCCTAGGTTGAGCAGAACTAGAGCAAACCTATAACCTGAAAGAGGCCCCGCCCAATTCTGTTGCAATTTAACATAAAAGTTATGTTTTGCTCCTATGAAGTGAGACAAAAGTACACACTACGCATCATAAGATAATTTAGGCAAACTTTACCTCAATATCACCTTCCATCCTAACCTTTTTACCTTGTACACCAAGTCGATCTGTTATAGATGATGATCAAGTCAATTTTCATAACCATTGCTACAGAGTAGTTCACAAGATGGGAGGAAAAATACACCATCAGTTACAAAATTGATGCACTTACCTTGATTAACTGCAATAACCTCTTTATTGGAAATGATATCAAATGTCTCTTTTGTCATGTTCCTCAAATCACAACCAAGGATAAGGGGAGCCTACAATACCATTTTATGTTTAAGCAAACAGAAGCCAAAACCCCAATAATATGCATTCATACAAATCAGAGCATCAAATTCCACATAGTACTGCCTGAAATACCTTGGAAATAGCCCATAAACTAAAGTGCGCTATATATTCATCATTTGTCATCCCTCCATTTCCCACCTCAAGCATGTCAGGATCTGCACAAAGTCAAGCAGATAAGATGCCTATAAATTTCTTAGAAAAAATTGGACTAAAGAGTTTCTTAAAAAAATTATGTTAGTGTGACTTAACTATTGTAGGAGAATACTAACCATTCCAACCACCAGGCCTAGCATAATCAGCATATACATCATTTGCATCTATTCTAGAGATCATACTGTGGAAGAACAAACAAAAAGAAATGATTTTGGGCTCAGGATTTGTATAATCAATTATTAACTTAACAGAAACATGAAATTTATCTACCTTGTCCAATTATCAGCAATGTCATTAGTAGTTCTCCAGCTATTTCCAACCTTAGAACCCCATAGAGCAGGGTGCAAGTCCCCCCTATTAAGCGAAAGAAAAACAAATCATTAATGGAGTGACTTTCACAACATTGATTTAAAAGTTAGAGATATAGGATTACCATTCACAAAGGGAGAAAAAGATTGGACGGCCTGCTTTCATTAGTGCCCTAGTCATTACAGGGTATCTAACAGAAGAAGAAATAAACGGATCATTTATTACTCTCATAACTCAAAGTTCGAACATACATGTGCGGAAAAAAAAAAAAAATCTACGTTCCCCATTTCCTTGTGAGGTTAATATCAAGATGACTATATTACCTAACAGTTGGCTTTGTTCCATCATTGTAACAGTTATCATACTTCAAATAATCAACACCCTGCATACAAATTTCATTATTGCATGATTTGGTATTGCAAGTGTCAATAGCAAAAATGGACAAAGAAAACCCATAAAGAAAATAAAAACTAAATTTCCTACCCATGAAGCAAAAGTTTTGGCATCTTGCTCCTCGTGACCAAGTGAACCAGGCATAGTTCTGCTACAAGTATAATAACTGCAAAGTGGAGGTGAAAGAATTTGTTTTCCTAGTTGTTTCAGTAACAAGGGAATATTGATATTGAACAATTATCATATAGCATAAAGTTGTGTTAGGGTGTAGTACAGTCATGTTACCCTGAATCTGAGTAGATTCCTAACTTAAGGCCCTTGCTGTGAACGTAATCTGCAACACCTTTAATGCCAGATGGAAATGTTGAACTCCTAGGCAATAGATTACCCTGAAAAGTAAGAAACAAACGTTTAGTACAACTACAAAGTTCAAATGTTTGTATTCTTCTCAGAAACTTCAAAAACACTAAAATTGTAAGAGAAGCCAACTTATCAAAAATTATAAAAGAAACCATACATTGTCATCACGATGTATTTCAGCCCAGCAATCATCTGGGAAAGTAAGAAATAGAAGTTGTGGCTCAGTTTCATGTACCCACTTAGCTAAAAGAAAAGAAGATTTATGATAAAAGAGAAACTACATAAATCGATTGCCACATACCTATATTAACGTAGATATATCCAAGCTTGGCAAGACCAGTGGAGACCAGAGCATCAGCTGTTAAACCAAGAAAACAAGGACTATTGTAAGTCGATCTCTCCCACCTCAATAGATGCAGTTTACCATTTTGCTATGTGAACTTTGACAGCACTTTTTGATATATATAAGTTCCTCATTTAAGGATATTTAAAATAAAGAGAAAAAGACAGCACTGGTTAACGTTTGAAGGAGAATATTGCATTTGAGTAGTAAACCTACCAGTTTCTTTGATGACTTTCTCATCGATATTGCATTGGAAGTGATTCCAACTATTCCACCTACATAAGTAGAAAACAACTCAATCCCACAATTCCCCATCCATATTATTATGATTTTTTTTTTAGTTCATGGTGTTATTAAGCAATAGGAAAAGTAGTTCTAGTAATAAATGTGAAGAGCTTTCATCCAAAAATAACAATAAATATATACTAAAAAAAGTGAAGAGGATATGATTATAAAAAGATAAGTAGAGACACCAACGGCCTTCTAGCTAAATTGGCACCTCCTATATACAAAGTGCTTGGAGTCTAGGGGGTCTAAGGGGGAAAAGGTTTGAACTACAGGGTTAGCAGTTGTAATTATTTCTCAAAAAAATTATAAAAAAAAAAAAGTAGAGACAAACTTGGAATTAATTACGTACAAAGCACTCTTTCAACGGTCACTAATTAGATAAGATCTGATAAAATTGTATATTCGAAAATCTTACAAAAATCTATGTTATTATAGTTTTATACCAATTTATCTTATTATTAGGAGTTAATGAAAAGTTGAATCTAGGAGTATTAAAAGGAAACAAAGTTCCCATCAAAGAAAAAAAAAAGTTTTTTAAGGATACAAAATGCGTAATTTCTCTCATTGACATTGTTATATTTTCTTGAACAACCAACAAGAAGATATTATTTCCCATTCAGATGTGTGTAACTTCCATCTTTAATTTAGAAATATTTGAAGAATGATCACGTATTAATCCAGAATATATAGATGAGGATCATTATAATGATCTTCTTTTTTTTTTTTTTTTGAGAAACCTGATCTTCTTGATTAGTAAGGGAAAAATAAAAAGAAATATATTATGATATACAGACGAGAGATTACAGCAAAAAGAGATGAAATGTGATTTTAAGAGAATAATAAAGCAAGACCAAAATTTGTCCTTAGCAAACTACAGTATTAGGACAATAAATAAATAAATAAATAATAATAATAGGATTAAAATAAAAATTCACATTGGAATTACGAGGGTGCTAGTGCGGTGCCTGTGCCTACCACAGAGAAGCTACTTTAATGCTAATCAGTACTGCAATCCAGATGAGGACTGAGGAGGACCCAGCCGAACCTGATCTAATGGGTTTGTATATACACACAAACACAACATCGAACAAACAATGCAAGATCTTTCTTTGATTATCTGATACAAACAGTTGATTGTCATGTGACAAGGACAAACTGGTCGTTCTCGTTCATCACTCACAGTCACCAACCAACAAAACTATAGTAGTTGCAGTTAAACTAAAAACTTTAAAATAAATAAATAGATAAGAAAGAGTACTTAAATTAAAAGAAGAAGAATGAGAGACTAAGCAAGTGCAAGGTGGTGGTGGTAGTAGTAGTAGAAGTAGTAGGAGTAGTTTGAGGAGTATAGTATTACCCCATTTGAGGAGTCAAGCCAAGCCCATTGGCAAGCAGATTTCTCTTGTGTCTCTGGCTGTAGTACTGGAATTTGCTATTCTTACCCTCAGCAGAAACAGTAGTACTACTACTGATCACCATCATCAACACCGCTACAACTACACAAACACCCATAGATCTCTCCATCTTCGTAGTCGTAGATGTACCCTTTCACCCACACCCACTATCTCTCAACAAGTCTCTTTAACCAGTGATGGTGATCCTATGCTATATATATATATATATATAATATATAGATATATAAAATACTTGTTTAATAAATTAGGACAACGTTTTTCTATTTTCTTATTTTTAAACGAGGAACAGGACAATGTCTATTTACTCAATTTGTCTCTATTTATGAGACAGTATATGCTGTAATTGGACCATGAAACACCACGTGGATTCTCCAGAAATAACATATATGTACTTTCTCTTCTATTTTATATATTCAGTAAAAAGTACTGATCGAGGAGAAGTCCAGTCCAGAGGCAAGAGAGCTGTCTTATTTCCCGTGATTCCAAATTTTTCCCTTTCATTATCTCTAACTCTAAAGTTAGAAATTTAATTTGTTGAATATCAATATACAATTTTTTTGTCCTAATCCTTTTTTCTAGTACATGAGGACAATTTTGTGAATTTCAATCAATTACTTTCAACCTCCAAAAAAAAAGATAAATACTTTCTACCCATCTGGTGCCAGTGCGAGTGCGAGCCATTTACCAATTATAACTTTCCTCTTCCTAATTTGTCACTTGTCCAGATGTTTCTAAAAGAGAAGTCTAAAGTTGAAAGCTTCTCTCCTCAATTACAATTATTGAATTTTAAGGACCAAAAAATGAGAAGGCCCACCGTCGGCGTGTTGGACTGAAATGAACAGTCACAATAAAATGTTTGTCTTCCTTTTTCTTGTGACAAGTCTACCAATATCATGCTCTCATTCTTGGCAGGTGTTACAATTTAACAAACATTTGCAATTTCTTTTTATAACTACTTTTTATTTTAAAAGTAGTGTTCATAATTTAAAATATGAATTATTTTTATTTATTTCAAAAAAAAAAAATCCAAAAGAACATAAATGAAGCGGTAGACAGTATGTTTGTACACGTACTTATATACAAACTTTAATAAGACGGTATTAGAGGGGAGAAAGGTCAGCACATAAATATATGTGTTATATATATGAACTTTTTCTAATTAATTATTGTATAAATTGTTATGTGTCCATGGCTCTCCATTAATTGCTTTAATTTATTCATGGTCAATTTTGATTGGTAGAGCATAATATGGTACTAAGAAAGTAAGACAAGATTTGAACTTCAATTGTAGACTACTATCATCTTCCTTTTTTTTTTCTTTTTTCTTAGAATAACCTTCCATTTGATTCTCAAAAAAAAAAAAAAAAAAAAAAAAAAAAAAAAAAAAAAAAAAACCTTCCATTTCAAATTAACACTATGTTCACTAATTTAATATATATTCATTATTGTAATATATCTAATTATTCCATATTTATAATATTCTTACCCCGGACAATTTTAAATTACTATTACACAACTTCTATTTTAATTTCATTAATAACATTCATATGCAAATTGAATCGATGTTGCCTAATTTGATACATCTTCCCACCATCACCCTCACCCTCCATATTAGTAAGCATTATTAACCAATAGAAAGAATAATACATCATACCCGTATAAATAATATGTTACACAAAACCTAGAGTATAATGTTATACTTTAGTGATTATGTTAATTATAAGAATAAGTCTAGTATCACAATTAATTCCGCAACTTTATCACAACTTTGTCATATGGCCACCCATGAGTGGTGGAGTTATGGACCTATCATTTTATTTTCACCACTTACAACTCGTCATATAGGAAAGTTGTGGCAAAGTAGTGAAAATTGTTGTAGCACTAGACTTACTCTAATTATAATAATATCAATAGGATAATTAATTTTCTTTCCCTTTTATGTCCATCTTTTGATATTTGCTTTCTATGTTTGCTGTTGATGATTCATTCTTTTTTTAGTTCCAAGAAATTATTTAGAGTATCTTTTTCAAATTTTAATCTTGATATATTTGATGAACCGTGATATTATCTACTTATTTATTTCCTTGATTAAATAATTAAGTAAAATAATTTGTTTCATTTATTCCTCAAAAAAAAAAAAAATTGTTTCATTTTGATATCCATGGACGGTAAGGTTTCGTTGATATGCTCAATCCCCATTATTTATTTGATTTATTTAGTTGGGATGTTGATTTTTTTCTTTTTTCTTTTTTTTTTTTTCTTTTTTTGAGAAGGAGTCGGGATGTTGATTTATTTAACCTTTATTGTTCTTTGGCATTTCTTTACCATACACTATACACATTTTGGTCCAACCACGTGCTTTTATTGTCCGTTGTCTTACTAAGAGTAAGAGCACCAACCACCAAGCCAATCTCATCCCTTATCACAACACCCACACCACGTGTCCCTTGAGAAGAGAAAATAGCTGCATCCACGTTAACTTTGAACAAAGGAGCAGTAGGTGGAACCCATGCAAAGAGAACAAAGTCTCATTAACAAGAGAAAACTTCTCATTTGCAAATCGAAATTCAGCAATATACTGCCCAACCCACTGCACTAGCATATGACTCGATCAAATTTTTTTTGCCATTTCTTCTCACATTCCTTCTTGTCCACATTGCCCAAGCAATAGAAATAGCAAAGAGAGAGAGTCATCATTGCATTGTTGGCTATCCCAGAGGAACAAAGCAAGTCAATAAAGGTCTAGAACTAAACACTATGCCAAGCTTAAAAATAGAAGATAACTCCCACACTTCAGCAGCAAAACTACATCTCCAAAAGAAATGACCCGAAGACTTCCCCTCCTCCCCACGTTGCTCACACCTATCATCCACCAAAACTCCTCTCTTCTTAAGATTAAAAGGACAAGGGAGGATATATTTACAGGCCCTCCAAGCAAAATGCTTAACCTTATTAGGAACTTGTAAGCTCCAAATCTTCCCCCATAATTTTTTAATCACCTCATCATTAGAGATACAGCCTCTTTCAGATTGCTCACACAAGTTCATAGCCAATTCATATGTAATCCTCGCCGAGAACTTGCCATTTGGTGTAGCATTCCAAATCACAGAATCCTCCAAAAGAGCTGAACTAATAGGAATACCCAAAATAGTTTCAGCCTCATGCGGAATAAACAGAGACTTAACTACCTCTGCCTTCCACTCCCCACGATCACAATTAATCAACTCACATACCCAGGCATGTTCCTCCAGCAGGTTCATGGGAGAAGTGACTTTAAAAGTCGATGGGGGTGGGAAGCCATTTATCAGCCCAAATCCTTATCTTTTGACCATTTCCCATCCTCCATCTCAAACCCCTCCTAACAACATGAGCTGACATAATACTCCGCCACAAATAAGGTCTTCTCCCCAAAGAAGCATCCACAAAATCACACTCTGAAAAATATTTAGCTTTGGGAACACGATAAGCTAAAGAAATTTGAGAACACGATAGACTAAAGAATTTGGTTTCGTCTAAAGTTTCCACCAGTGTTTAGGTAGCAAGGCTAGATTGAACTCCTTAAGAAGCTTAAAACCCATACCACCTTGACTTTTAGGAATGCACAACTTCTCCCAACTAATCCACACCATCTTCTTTTTCTCACCCTTTTGACCCCACCAGAAATTTCTCACCATAATAGTTAATTCTTCACATAGGGAGTCTGGAATCTTGAAACAACTCAATCTCAATCATATTCCTCGCCAAAAACTAATTGATGACTTGGTTCAAATCAATCATATTTATCATATCTTTTCAAAAGATAACTTCTATTCAAATTTTAAAAACATAGATCTAGTCACAAATTAATGCATAGGATGGGACACCATATCAACGCAGACAAACAACAAAAATCGAAACCAAAGACAAAAACATGGCGACAAAACTCAAGGGATTACAAAAGTAACGTGGTGCAAATATCTAATGGGAACTACCACAACCAGAAATATTAAAAGGGATGTCCTGCCCCTTATTTCTACCAGGGCATTGTAATATCATAACATTAGCTAACTGGAAAAACAAGAAATCCAGCATAGCTCCAAAAAGATGAAAAATAGCTGAATATTTTTAGTGCTGTGAAGATTAAATAGCATAAACATAAAATAGATAAAATTCAAACATAACCACCTTTAGATGCCAAGCATTGTCTCCTGCATACCCTATCAATTATCACTTCACAACACAGATCTTAATAACTGAGGCAGCTCCAATACGATGAAGTGCCACTACTGCATCACCAGGCTTGCAGAGGCCCTTCTGTGTTGCTGACTTCAGAGCAGCTTCCAAAATCACCTCAGTCGATTCTGCATCAGTGGCCTTAGCAGATCCCTCAGCCAGCAGAGGAATCAAACCCCGGTATATTAGGCTATGCCTTGCTGGTGTCTCATCACTGCAAGTCCAATCAAACGAGTCTGTCGTCAAAACTGGAACAACTACTGACAGGATTGGAACAGCTGGCCTGTACTTGGCAACCAACTTGGCCGTGGTTCCTCCACGTGTCAACACAACAATCAGTTTTGCTTTGGCCTTGTTAGCAGTCCGGACAGCAGATGATGCAAGGCTCTCCAATGGGCTCATTGGAAGTGGGGTTGACCTAATCATCTCCTTAAAGATAGCCCCATAATCAAGGGATGATTCTGCCTCTATACAAATTCGAGCCATTATCTTCACAGCAATTTCTGGATAGGCCCCAGCTGCGCTCTCACCACTAAGCATCACACAGTCAGTGCCATCAAGGACAGCATTTGCTACGTCAGTGGCTTCAGCACGGGTTGGCCGGGGAGACTTGATCATGGATTCAAGCATCTGAGTAGCAGTGACCACAGGCTTGCCCACAAGATTACACTTATATATCATCATTTTCTGTGCCAGAAAGATTTTCTCAACTGGAATCTCCATTCCAAGATCACCACGGGCAACCATGAATGAGTCAGTCTCACGCAAGATCTCATCAAAATTGATTACTCCCTCCTGATTCTCAACCTGAGAAAACCACAGCAATTAAACAATCATCATTTGACCAACACTCGACAACAACCAAACAATCATTGCTTGATCAACATTTAGGGGGGAAAGAGAGAGAGAATGGCACAGCAACATGGAAAAATGCATTTTCTTTGACAATTTTTTCTTTAAAGTTGCTCAGATTAATTAAGGAACGAATTATCTTTAATATTCACAAACATATAGAGCCATACTTGACTTTTTTCAAACATGTTTTGTTACCTCATCAAGCTTCAAACTTGAGCTTAAGCTTGGTTCATTTAATTAAAGAACGAGCTCAAGGAGTATAGTAATGAATTGAACTCGAGCTTTTCATGAACAACTTTATTCATTTTAAAACCCTAGTGGCAACTCATGCATGGGCCTTGGAGAGTCCAAAAACGCAGATTTTGCAAATTAACCATATATAACTTGAATTTCTTTTGTTAAATGGCACCATTTAACATCAACATCTTACCATATGAAAGTCAGGAAACCCCTTCTTTTTTTTTTTTTTTTGAGAATCAGAATATCAGTTAACCCATTTTGACCAAACAAACATAACAAAGATCAAAAAGTTAGGGTTTTTATTTCTTAAGAACTTCTATGAGAACAAAGTGGAGGTACTCTTAGTTGTTTGGATCAGTTAAATGGGTTATTCAAACATGTATTAGTTTGGATCTGTACTCTTAGTTGTTTCTTTGCCTAAAAAGCAACCTCCTTTTTATCAAAACAACACCTATATACTCAAAACCCACAAGCTAATGACCAACACATGCACAGAGCTCCCAAAGGGAGAAAGTATTGAAGTGTTCAAGAGCAGATTCAGCTTAGTCTTTATCACAAGCACCATCTTTGGTGAGATATTAACAATAAGAACTCACCAAAACCACAATAGCCCACGAGCAAATCCCATAAAAGAATAACCTCAGAACCCAAAAGCAAGTCTCATGGTTTCTATAGTGGAGGGAACTACGTGAGGCTGGTTTCACAAAGCAGCGACTACCTCCCGCCCCTGACAGTGGAAGGATTACGGGTCAATGCTTACCTGTGCCCATCAAGACCCGTTGAGTTCATCCTAAATGAACAGTCACTTTTTTTTTTATTTTTTTGTTCTAGGTTTTGCTGTCTAGACTCTCATTTCTTATTTGATCTGGGTTTTGTTATATTCTGTGAATATTCAATTCTTTTGTTATATTATCTGGGTTTCTATGAAAAGTGTAGAATGCTTAAAATTGAGGCATGTCCTATATTGGGATTATGGATCATTAAGACAAATTTATCTTTCAAAACAAACAAACAAAAACACAATTCCAATCTAGTTTATATAAATAATAAAGGTGTTGTGCATGGTGGATTGGGAGTATATAAAGATTAGTTGGAGGAGAGGCAGAGCGACTGGGCGTACTCAAAGTCGGTTTTGGTTTTGGATTTGCTTTGAAACTTTGCATTTATTGGGGTCGGGTTGGTGGTGTTGGGGCTAAGCATGGAGGAGAGGCCAATTGCGCCGTTGAGGAAGTAGGTTATTGGATAGAATTGGAAGGAAGTGGGGTTTGGGGAAAGTGGTGCGGATTTGAATTTGAATTCAAGTTCAACTTCTGGGTCTGGGAGTGATGGTGAAGATTATGGGATTGAGAAACCAGGTTGGGGAAGAAACCAGGGAAGGCTAGTTTTGACAATGTTGTCCTTGTCCTTACTGTTTTTGTTGTTATTTGCTTCGATATATCTTTTGTTTAACATGGGGCTTGGTTAAAAATTCATTTTGCATTGAGAAAATTTGTTCTCATAGAAGTTCTTAAGAAATAAAAACCCTAATTTTTTTTTTATCTTTGTTATGTTTGTTTTTTCTTAAAAATATGTTTTTCTAACGTTTGAGGGTGAGGTGGATAACGGGGGAAGGGGGATAACGGATTGAAGTTCAAGTGGACAAAGTGATAAGTTTTAAACCACAGGTAGGCAAAGTAAAATGGGTCAAACATCAGGTGGGTTTACTGTAATTATTTTTATTTTTATTTTTTGAAATGAAACTCGAAACTTTCCATTGATATCAAATTAGTCTCAGTCGCATGTTTTTTTTTTTTTTGCGTCTTCTTCTGTGTGCTGTAATCAATAATGTAATGTGCGGCCCCCTCCTCACTCTCACTTGTTTTTACTTTTACATTTGATATCATCATGTCATGTCCAATGTCCATACTTGGTACGATAAATATCCCATGGTAGGTAAATATCAAAAACCAAATTATCTTTTCTTGCTTCCCAATCCCATGGGTCATGCCCTTTTCCTACTTTCAACAATCACTTCTCCCACAATTTCTGCTTTCTACTCTTTATCTATTCACTATTGGATCATTAATCACTATAACAATTTTTTTTTCTTTTTCCTTTTTACTTCAAAANTTTTTTTTTGAGAATCAGAATATCAGGAAAACTTGATATTGAAAAGAAGCAATATACCTTCGACATGAGTTGAATATTCTTCGCATGTGGCCCAAGAACCTTACGTACATTAACAAGATCTGAGCCCTTGCGCACAAATGAAAGAGCAATCATATCAATTTTATTAGGAACCCCCCATTCCAAAATATCTTCTTTATCTTTCTCTGTCAGTGTAGGAAGATCCACCACAATACCAGGAAGATTGACATTTTTCCTCTCACCCAGCATGGCAGTGTTCTCACAGCGGCATCTCACAGTCCCAGCATCTGGATCACAAGACAATACATTGAGGGTAATGGTGCCATCTGCACACAAGATGGTATTTCCAGGCTTTAAGTCCACAGCCAGCTTTTTATAGCTCATGGATATCGTCTTCTCATCCCCCTTGATGCTGTAATCAGTAGTGATGGTAATCTCCTGACCTTCTTTAAGCTGAATAGGCTTTGAATCCTTGAGAAAACCAGTTCGAATCTCAGGTCCCTGCATAAACAAAGAGGAATGCAAATACAGGAAGGTCAGTTATTTTATAATTCAAATTAGTGACCAGGACTTCAAGCACATTCAATTTGTAAATGTGTGAGAAGTAATCCATGTTTAGAAGTAGCATCATCAGATGAGTAGTTATTGAAAACAAAATTATGTCTTGTATGCCTGGGTATATCACAAATAAAATTCAACACAGAAAATGAGTATTGTGCATTCAATTCTAGAATCAACAGGAAAATGAGTCAGACAAGGTAAGCATAACTAACGTAAGTTTGCTTACATATTTAGAAAATAGCGTCCACTCTTTTAACCTTTGACATGTAACATGCAAAAGAAAGGAATTTTCCTGCTTCTTTTCTTCATTTATAAGATATAATATCTAATCAATAATGATGCTCCATTGAGAATTCATCTTGAACACACACAGACACCCAAAAAAAAACAAAGCACTAGGTGGAGCTAGTCAGCTTGCCAGTGCTCAAATTTTAAGCCAACTTTCAGTTTTGGGGGCCGAGTATGAATTTTTAGAATCCAAGACCTTGGTCTCTTCGTAGTTCTTCCTCTGCTCATTGGGTTTGAACCCAATACATCACCTTCCATTCCATTATCTGTAGTTTTAATGAGTTGAAGACCCGGTGCATGTACTTATTATGTCCATTGGCACCAAGAAATTAACCAAAACATCACGCCCCTTTAAGGCATAGACAAGTGAAGCACTATATAAGCAGAATTGGACAATTGTATATTTTTCTTTTGATAGAATAATTTAATTGGGGTATGTATTTGTTGAAAGCACCAAGAAATTGGCAATTGACCCAAAGGAAATTGGAGAATATAGTGAGCAGAAGAGAAATAATTTTCAAAATTCCTTAGTTTGAACATTCATTCCCATATGTAATATCTTGTTAACAGCACAAATGTGTGGTGAGTGAAGTGTAATAATATAATCGATTGGATTGGTGTTTAAGAGTGGAAAAAAAAAAAAAAAAGAATTTGAAGGATGTTGTGTTGTTTGATGGTGATAGTGATGAAGAGTAAGTAAAGCCCAATGTAAGGAATAAGAAATAGATAGTGAAAAGAGGAGAAGAAGGGGAACCTTGGTATCAAGCATGATGGCGGAGAGAATCTGAGTGTTGTGCATAGCAATCCTGAGATTGTTGAGAGTCTCCTGATGGTACTCGTGAGTGCCATGGGAGAAGTTGAAGCGAGCGACGTTCATGCCAGCCCTGAGAAGCTTTTCGAGCATGGGAACAGTGCGAGATGCGGGACCTAAAGTGCAGACGATCTTGGTCTTTGGGATACGACCATCGTTTGGGAGCTCCTTCAATATTCCCTCTATGTCTATGTTCGCCATTTCTCTCTCTCTCTCTCTCTGATTACAGATCAGATCAGATCAGATCGCATAAGAATTTTACAAATTAGAAAGAAAAGAAACGGAGGTTTATTACTTACCTGCTCAGCTCAGCTCAGCTCGTGCGGTGCGTGCTTACTGTCCTCTTCTTACTTTAGCTCCTCCCTCCACTCGCCCACCTAATTGCTTTCCTTTCTACCAGATGTCTCTCTCTTTCACTCTAAATAATTAAAAGTTGTATTGGCGTTTGTGTTGTCGTGTTGTGTTAAACTGTGGGCAAAGTCTGCCTAGTCTAGTCTAGTCTAGTGATGATGACATGATGCGGCTCCGCTAAAAAATGGAATATACGGAATATTTACTCTTCTCATACTCTCGCAGCGCTCAGATAAATAAATAAATAGATAGCGCTTTTCGAATTAATTAAAAAAAAAAAGGTGGGGGGGGGGGGGGGGGTTGGCAAAAGCGTGCGTTCATGCGTGGGTGGGTAAGGGTATCGTATAGTAAAGTTTGGTACACAATCAAATCAGTCTCAGTCGCATGTTTTGCGTCTTTTTTTTTCTTTTCTTTTTTTTGATAATTACGGTAACCCTATTTGATATTTGGGTCATTTTCATTTTGTCTATCCACGGTTCAAAATTTATCAATTTGTCCACTTAAACTTGAATATGTTACCCCGTTGCCTACATCACCCTCAGACATTAGAAAAACATATTTTTAAGAAAAAACAAACAGGAAAATGGGTAACTAGAAATAAGATAAAAAAAACTTTTTTTTTTAAATCAATTATATTATAAATCAGATTCATGGAACAAGACAAAAAAAAAAAAAAAAAAAAGATTTTCATTCCTTAACCACGAAAAATACGCTGCCTAATACTGATTTTACAATATTAGCCTTTACCAAAAAAAAGAAAATAAACAAAACACGTGTCGTTACCAAAATATCAATTTTCTTTAGTTGCCACTTTGCCACGCCTTATTTTCCTAAATTAATGCATACATACATGATACATCCTTTGTTTGGCGTTTTGTGTAAATACCACTACTAAGGCTGCGTTTGAATTGGGCGTAAATCATTTCAAGAAATGGTTTTCCACATTTTCCGCGTGTTTGGCTGTTCCGGAAAATTCTAAAATCACTTCCAATTTTCCCTTACACAATAGAAATCATTTTCAGTACCTATTTTCACTTCAAAGTATTTTCGGAAAGAGAGAGAGAGAGAGAGGAAGGAAGAAATGAAGAGAGAGGAAGGAAGAAACGGAGCGACCCACGAACCTATAGCCAAAGCCGGCGACCCACCGCCACGAGTCGTCGACCCACGACCCACCGATCTTCGAACTAGAGCCGGCGACCCACAAACCCAAAGCCCAAAGCGTTCGACCCAGACCCAGACGTTCGACCCATCGCCTTCGACCTTCGACCAATGGCCTTCGACCCAGACCTTCGACGACCCAGACCTTCGACCCAAATCTCATCGTCGACCCAAACCCGAACGGTGACCCATCGCTCTCTCTTCCTCGATCTCGTCGACGACTCAGTTTTGTTTTTTTAAAGTTTGATTGTTGTTGTTGTGTTGTTGTTGCCAGAATTTGCGTTGTTGTTGTTGTTGTTGTTGCCAGAATTTGCGTTGTTGTTGTTGTTGTTGTTGCCGGAATTTGCTACCGGAATTTGTTGTTGAATTGGCTGTGATGATGAAATTTTTTGTAATAAAATTTGTTTGGATGCTGAGAAAATGTGAAAAAATTGTAGGAAAATAGCATTTTCCTAATAGAACCAAACACATGAAAATATTTTCCACAACAGTTTTCATAATATAATCAAACACTTGAAAATATTTTCCTTTTCCGGAAAATAGCATTTCCGAAAAATAGGTATTTTTCGAAAAATATTTTACAGGAACCATTCGGAAAATATTTTACAGGAACCAAACGGACCCTAAAATGCTTTTTGATCAGCTAACCCACTGCCGGACTTTTTCAAACCATTCCTCATTTCCCGTCGTGTAGTAAGTGTTTTTGGATTTTTTTTTGTATCCAAAAAAAAAAAAAAAAAAGAAGAAGAAGAAGAAGAAAAGAAGAAGACATATGATACTACTTTTATTTATTAGCCAACTAAGAAGATTGGCTAATTAAGGAGGTTCACAAATGGTGAAAATAACCATCAGCCAGCATATGTTGTGATCAAGTGACACTGTGACAGTGCCCAATGCCAGTTGTTTATTTGTTTTACACTTATTACTTCAAAAGTATCTAAAAGAAGTCTCATAATAATATCCAGTCTGATCATCCACATCTACAATGCACCAAAATTCACTTAATTGTAAATAATAAAAGCATTCACGTCAGCCAATATATAATTTTTATTTTTAAATGTCTAATATTCAATCCCAAAATTCTCCCACATTGTATTTACACATACATCTCCCAATACTATTACTATAGTACACTCAAACCCTTTTCCCTATCTTTCCTTTCTACGATCTATAGCGCTCGTGGATTCAATCTTTAGGACACGTTTAGTAGACTGTAACAGTAATTATATAAAATAAAAATAGGTATTCATACAATATGTTGTAATGTAATACTTATTACTATTTATTTGTTTGGTCACAACACAATAATAGACCCCTGAAGACAATGCAATTAAAGAATTCTAAATCAAATTTAAAATATATTTTAGGAAATATCTTACTCAAATAATTATATTTCCTAAAAAATAATATATATATATATATATATTTTTTTTTTTTTAAAATTTGAAAGAGAGATTAGTTATTGTTAAGTTCTAAAAATTTAGAACAATTGGCAAACCGTGAACATAAACTTGTCTATATATAAATTCCCAAGTCTATGGATATATTAAACAATACTCAAAATGTTGCAAATTAGAATACAAGAAAAAGGAAGTTGCAGGTTCAGGAATTAGAAATATGTAAGGTTCGACCGATCGAGAAAAAGGCTTGACCAATCGAGATGCATTTCTATAGAATTTAATTTCGGCCCAACAGCCCATTAAGTGAATAAGATTTCAAATCTAATTCTCCTAGTATATAAAGCAAACCCTAAGGCACGTTCTGATATAACTTTGGAGGTGCTCTTTTAAGATCTAAAAAGTATTGTATCTTCTCCTTTCAAAGTTACTATCGGAATTTCATTTACATATTATTAAAACCGGTAGATCTGAAGTTGCTACTACAAAATCATACATAGCTGATGATTTAAATCTTTAAGTGGGATCTCAAAGTCACAAACATGGGTATTTGTGTTCAACAAATTTAGATAGAAAAGTCCGTGGATTTGAAGCTGCACGTGGTCGTGTATGTAAGTACTACAAGAGGTAATTTTAGATTTAAGGGAGAAAATCTATTGGTTTTTTACCTTGAAACCCCTCTAGGTTTTTTACCTTGAAACCATTGGTTTCATTGGTTTTCTTGGGTCATTATATTACTTGTCTTTTGTACTTTTCCGCTCTAAGTAATATGATTGCTTGCGTTTGACAATCTGAGTATACAAGGGTCTAAAACAAACAAACAGATATTTTTTATGATTTTTTTATTTTCATAATTGTTATGTGCATATTGAAAGTTTGTTTATTTAGAAATATATTAATTTTAGAAATTAATACACCTACTAAGAAATAGCTATTACAACATTTTTAGAGATGAATAGGTATTCCTCATTTTAAAGAATAACTATTCATGAAGAATAACCATTCCTTATAATAAAATCATAACCAAACTACTGAATACCTAAACTAAACTGAATGAACAAAATAGACCGAACTGAACTGAACTGGACTAAATAGACCAAAATGGACCAACTTGGACCAAAAGGACTGAAAAGTGCTAAACAGACTACAGTGGACTAAAAGGACCAAAATGTTACACTGATATAACTCAACGTAGCATTAATAAATTTTACATTTTAGCTTTTAGATATTATATAGATTTTCAATATTCTAAAATCAAAATTATATCTTTTTAACCTTAAAAAAATGTTACACTCTACAAAGTTTCCCATTTCATAGCATAACAATAATAATAATCATAAAATTTTAAGGACTAATGATCATAAGGACTAAAATTTCATAATATGATCTATGATGTTTACTGTATTGTATGATGATTGCTCTTTTATTATCAAATCCAAAGATATCAATTGGTTTTTGGTGCATGCTCTTCAAACCCCAAATTTCCTGTTCAATTACCAAAAAAAAAACTTTAACAATTAAGTTAAGGATGAGATTTGGGTTTAGTATACAGTTGCACTGGACCCGTTGAGATTATAGCACGTGTCTACTTTTGAACACATATCAAGTCTCACCCTTAAGTTAATTAAAACCAACAATAATTACTAAGCCTATTGACTTAAAAAAGGGGGGGAAAAAAACTTTTTACTGATGGTGGCAATGTTATTAAAGGATTCATTAAATATTCCTTGATTTTGTCAAAGCAGCTCATTCCATTAATTGGTGTGTCTATAAGGAAGGTAGTGGGAAATCATACTTAGAGCTAGCCTTGTTGAGATCTCTAAACGCGACACACATTCAAACTTTTCTTTGGTTCGATAATTTTCCTCTTTCATAAATTCGGCAATGTACTCAAGTTGGAATATTTATGGCTATGATTTTGGGTTTTGGATTAGCCTACAAATGTGCAGTATCTGGATATTTTTTTAAAAGCAACACTGCCTTGTAACATTTTCATTCTCATGAACTACAATTCTACATGCACAAGTATTGCACGTGTACTGTCACATATATATTTTTTTCGATCTTCCTTTTTTTCTTTTTCTTGATTTCTTGATGTGCATATTTCATGTTAATTTTCATGAATTGAAAGAAAGAGGTACTTGGGTATTTGATTGATATTATACTGAAATTTTGATGGTTTGTAATACTGTGAATTGGGAAAGATCAGTTAATGATGGTATTTGTCATTTTGCTGGTTAATTGCATTTGGGTTGTGAAAGTGATTTTATTTGGAACAAAAGATTAAAGATTTTTCTTAAATTTATTGCTTTTATGATATTAAAATCCCAGAATGTGTGGTTGATTGGGTTCTTCAATGTTTTGTGGCAAATAGAATGTTTTGGTGTGTTTTGATTGCACGAAAGGTATCAAAAACATGTTTGTTTCGGGAGAGCAGCTCCACTGATGATATATGTTCAACATATGAACTATTGGCAAAATGTGGAAGTCTGGCGGCTTCAAGACTGGTTAGAGTCCTTCACCCCCTTGGATGTTTGTGGGAGCACTTAGTTTTCTTTGCTTTATTTATTGTTCTTTTTCATACGTGTAGTGAAAGGTTTAAGTAAGGAAAAACTATCAAGCAAAACATAAGGACATTCACTCCACTTGTGTAAGCCAGTGCACTAGCTAATGCAGAAGCAACTTACCCAGAGGAAAGGAAAGGATTTATAGAAAACTTCTTGGACAACACATGAAGGCAAAAGAGTGCCTCTAGGTCGCTGCACATGACTGCATGAGCAATCCCTTGAAAGCAAAATAAAGGAGAAGAATGAAATTTGGAGAAAATCAAGGAGAAGCTGCCTAGGAGCTATGCCATTAGGTTATTGTTCATTTATGTTGTTGTTTTGGCTTGATGTATACTAATTCAAACAACACATTGATTTAATTTGACCATACATTATCTTCTATTAACTAACAAATATTAGGCTGCGTTTGTAAAAACGCAGCTTAAAGAAAAACGAAAGTCGCATTTTTAACATGGGGCCATAGCTCATGTCTAGAGCCACGTTTTTAATGTGTATAGCCACGTTTATAAAACGCGGTTATAGGACCTTCCTTTTTTTTTTAAAAAAAAAAAATCTTAATCATCGCGTGTTTAAAAAACCCCAGCTCTAACTTGCCTAAAGCCGCGTTTTATAAACGCGGCTTTAAATTTAGTCTGAAACCGCGTCTTTAAAACGCGGCTTTAGTTTGGGATGGGCCGTGTTTATAGGCGGGGCTTCAGATTTTGGCCTATAGCCGCAGGTTAAAAACGTGGCTTTAGGCATACTATAAATAGTATACAAAAAAAGGCCTCAGTCTCCCATCGCTCTCTCATTCAACATTTCGACACATCTCTCTCTCTCTCATGCTCTCTGGTACGTTTGTCTCTCTGAGTATTGTGAAGGAGGTCTCGGAGTTTATACTTAAGCGCCTCATAAACAAGAGCCCCATTGTTAGGCAAAAGGTAATAATTGTGATTATGAATTTGGGTTTTTGATTGGTGGTGTTTGGAGTTGGTGATAATTTTTTTTCACACAAAGAGACTCATAGAGACAAATATAAAGCTATAATTTCATATATATTTGTTTATTTTTGAGAGATTTTTGTTTTTGTTTGCATTGAAAATTGGAAATTTTTTGGACCTGAAGCTTGAAGAGAACGATAATGGAGGGTCCGGTAGGGCAAAAGGAGAAACAGCAAGAGTTCACTTTGGTTTCATTCTTGGACCTCACTTCGTCTTCTTCGGAATCTTAGTCTAAGCCAGTGGTGGCTCGGTTCTCCGACGATTCTGGACTCGCCGAGCTTTGATTTCACAAGGAACCTGAATCGGCTGTTGCTATCAATGTTGATCTTCGAACTGCTCAGGTTTGGCTTTACTCTTTACGATTTTGTTATCCGTTTCAGTTTTTTAATTTATTGTTCGATTGGTTGCTGAGAAAGTGGGGGAAAAGAAAGGAATGGAAAAGGAAATAGATTAAAATTTAGAGCATTATCGATGTTTTTATTTTATACTTGACTGACTGAGCCAAATAAATTCAAGCGTTGTGTTAATCAGTGTGGTGTTTGTGTGCGTGTGTGTTTCTAAGAGTGAATACTCTTTACTCTTTTCTTTTGGTTTCAACTTTGTTTTGGTTTCAGCTTTGTTTTGGTTTAATTGTTCGTTTGGCTGCTGAGAAAGTAGAGGAAAAGAAAGAAATGGAAGAGAAAATAGATTAATTATTTTGAGCATTATTGTTATTTTTTGTTATTTATTGAATAAAATAAGTTTATTGAGCCAAATAAATTCAAGAATTCCTTATTTTATAGTTTTGGCTATATGTATGCATTTTTGTTTTTTATTTATTTATTTTTAATCAGTGACGTTGGGCATAAAAGGTGTGTTTATTTATTTATTTTTTTTTTTTTTTGTGTTTTCAGATATTCAAATTAAGCTCTGTTCAATCAGTTTGCCTTACTGAAGGGTCTGATTCCACTGAGGAGGTATGGAATACAATTTGAATTTATAAATTCAGTGTTTGTATAGATAGATAGATAGCTTTGTACTTTATATTGCTGAGTGAGAATGTGGTGCACTAGAAATATCCTTGCATGTGCGTGAAGCTAAGTATCTTAACTTTATTTGGGTCTTTGCTTGGAAAACTGTGATCTAACCAGTGCATTTCTGCTGCATTTTACTTTTTAAAATACGCAAATTGATGATGAATAAGGTCATGTTTGATATATACTTGTAATGTAAGATTGTTGAAGCATTGTGAAATGCTCACGTCTCTTAACAGTATTACTTTTGAAGTAGAAGACATCATATTCAAGGGGAGTCACTGTCCAATTTAGAAACGAAGAGGAGAGCAGAGCCTTCCATTGTGCATTTGAGCAATCGAAAGAGGAAGTTCTTGAAGGTGCTGCTTTGAAAATTTGCTCTCCCCTGACCCCTTTCCTCTGGTTTGAAATAGATGATCAGATAAAATGACTGATGTACTCTTTGTAAATTTGCTCTCCCCTCTGCTTTGAAAATTTGCTCTCCCCTGCCCCCTCCCCTTGTATTTCTAATATTCTTATGACTGATGTACTCTTTTTTTTTGGATGGGGAAGTACTCATTCTTTAAGCATAGTCAATAAAGTCCTGATATTGTTTAATAAAAATAAATTGACACATTCTTATAAATGAATGTGTCAATTTTTAAACACAAGATATAAAAGTAATTGTTTCCAAAAAAAAAAAACATAAAAAGTAATAAAAATATTTATTTATTATGTTGTTAACATGGTCTCAATTACATTCACTTTATAAGTATTTTTTTAAAAACAAATTTTATACTAGATTTTGCATTTTCCTTCAAAATATTAAAAGAGGAAGAGAGTCATTATCAATTCATTAATTAATCTCTCGACCCAATTCAGAATATATTTTGAGAATGCGCTTCCTCTTTTGCAGTTGAATATGAATCTCTTTATTTTTTATTGATGGTTGTGTGTTGGATGTGGTACCTTTTTTGCTTGTTTATTTATTTATTTAAGTGGAGTTCAATTTTGAACCATTTGTTTTAAATTATTTATTAATTGTAGTGTCATAAATATAGTGTCTATTGGCTCCATAAATGACGTACAAATGGATTTGCTTGGCAGATTCTTTTAATCTCTTAAATTAATGACTCTCTCTCTCTCTCTCTCTCTCTCTCCCCTTTTTCAGCTCTTCCCCTTCTCAACTAAACAACTCTTCGTTTCTCCAATTCTTCCATTTAATTGCCTCTACCCTTAAAAGTTAAAACATCAAGAGGCACAATAGCTTCTAAATGAAAAAAAGATGTCTTTGTCTTTTGGAACAAGAACCACAAAAGAAGAGACAGAGAACTCCACTCCTATTGGAGTCACGCTCTTCTCAAGCAGTGGTATTAACCCATAACGAAAAGTCCTTCCAAAAAAGGTACATTTTCCCTTTCTCTTCAACTCAGTATGAAACAACGGAGTATTATGATTTTTATTTAGATTTCCTAATCCATTAATGTTGTTAATTGCTTTAGTTTGAGCATTGTTGGTTTTGAAAGTCAATTTCAATTACAAGATTCTGAACTACTCCTAAGAATTTATAAATTTGATTGGGTATGTTTGTTTGTTTTCATCTCATTATTTCTTGATGTAATTTCTTAGCCCACCAAGCGGCTTAAAATATAATTGCAATCCGTAAATTTTTTTTTTTTTAAGTAGTACGATGAAGATTGAGGAAGCAAAGAGCACATGCTCCTAAGAAAAGGTGAGTAAAAGCTTTCCCTTTGTTTTAGTGAAAATTTTGGTTTCGATTTTTTTTTTTTATAGTTTTTCCAAGATTGATGTTGCAAGTTTATTTGACTGTTTCATGAAAGGTTAATATATATTTTTCTCTTATATTCACGAAATCCATCCAAGCTTTACTCCATTACTGTACTCTCTATCCCTCAATTTGACAATGAGGAGGAAGGTGATGCAGAAACAAGAGAAGAGGGGGGGTGGTGGTGGGCCAAATCCAACGAGAAGGCATGTTCCCAACCTATTATTGTACATATTCATTCTAATAACTTTTTTTTTTTAATACTATTTTTTTGCTTTATTGTGATTTTTGAATTTTTCTTTTTTTACCTTGGAGTGCAGGATGACTGATGCTGGGACATCTGAGGTACCTTTGTCGCACAAGACTGTAACAGAACCAAAAATCATTGTGCAAACAAGAAGTGAAGTTGGTCTTTTAGATGATGGCTACAGGTGGCGAAGTATGGACAAAAGGTGGTCAAAGGCAATCCTCATCCAAGGTGGTAACCTCATCTGTTTCTATTATTTCAGTATCTTTCTGACTTGACATTAAAAAATTAAATATATGTTTTTGAGAAACAAAAAATCAAATATATTGAGTGAAAGAGTTGCATCAACTTTGGTCCCATTTAAATGGCTTCTTGTACCTCTAATTTGAAGTGTTGTGAGCTTTTAATTTCAATTGTCTGATCTGATTTGGATTCAACTTTTAAATATGATATTTCCTGCATTTTTTAAATTTCATATATATCACCGTTGTGTTCTTGTTGCTATTAGTGTACTATGTGTATATTTTCCTTTTGATCAAATTAAAAGAAGCTGTCTTTGGTGCTGTATTTGACCGCTAATTGTTATATTCAAATAATGGTATAAATTTTTTGTTTGCTTTATTGATACTTTGTTCTTTAATTGGTATGATTTATTTTATTGTATTTTTTGTATATTGGTTTCAATTTTGAACACGTATCTAGTCATCTTTTATTTACTCTTTTAGATCTTGGCTTATATTCTAAAAATCATTTAATGACCATGGACTCATTTTATTATCCATATATTACTCTTAAATTGATTTATGCTTAACAGTATATGAAAAACAAATAATTCGAACAATATATAAAAATTATAAATACAAATATATTTAATAATGAATTAATACCATATCTTTGTTGTATCATATCCTAGCTTTTCAAGTATTGCCATTTCACTATATAACTTATCATATTGTACGCCTACCTGAAAACATATTGTGCTTCTTAGGATGCTTTGCACTTAGTTTTTCTGATTTGGATTTTGGATTCTTTCTTCTTGTTGGGTATGTTGTTTTCCTGAGCCACACTTTTCTAGAAACTTATATTATTAAAAGGTTAATTTATTAAAATATTAAATGTACTGACATGAGTGGTTTGTTACTGCTCTATTCTTCTTTAGGTGATGCTGAGGGGATAACACAACTTGCATCACTTGCTAAAGACCCTGATTAGAGATTTGAGCTAGCCATACAGCTTGGTAGATTAGAGGTTGCAAAGGTAAGTCCAATTTGTTTATGTCATGGGATATGGGTCTCCTTGAGAGCATTTTTCTACTTGAGTTGGTAGTTTTTATTAGGATGCTATTAATATACAAAAAATCAGCATACATATCTTTTCTCTTTTTAGTTTGATTTATGGAATTTTGGTGGAGTAATTACCTCGGAAGACAATGTCAAATTTTACATATTGATTCTTACAAGACTGAAACTTTTTAGACATGTTCTTGTAGACAAAAATACTTCCTTATAGGCTTTCTTGACAGGGTTGTCCATTTTACATATTCATGTTTGCTTCTTATAGCGTATAGTACTAAGAATCTTTCTTTCAAGACTTGATTGATCAATCAACCATTGTGTTTGAATCAACCTAATGCTTAATTAGATAGGAATAGGATACCATTTAGAATATAATTCTTAAAAAGAATAAAAAGTTTTCGGAGTTTTTACTTACAAATGGAATCTATATTTTTAATTGCTTCACTGTTCTTTTCAAGCTACATGATATGGAAAATTGAATTTAGGTTTAGTGGATTGCAATCAATGTATTATAAATCATATTCCTAATATCGGGAATGATTTTGCTTGAGGGATTAATAATTGGAAAACAAACTTCAACCAAAAAAAAGTGCAGCTTCATACACAATCGTTGGAACTTTTTATAAAAACCTTTAATATAATATTGCTCAAAAACTAAATATAAACGAATATCTTATTGCTTCCTTGGCAAATATAATATATATTCCTGATCATTTCTTAATGACTTTAGCTCAACTAGTGAGATTAGAGCAATCATAGTAAGTCCAAATCCTATCTTATCTTCTTTTTTTTTTTTCTTTTTTTTTTAAAATTTATTTTCTATTAAAGTTCTATCAAAACCTTTTTTTTTTTTTTTTTTTTGAGAAGAAGTCCTGTCATAACTCATAACCTGAAGCTAGAGCCACCTTATATATCCAACACACAAATGAAATTATTTTCATCACATCACCTATGTAGCTCAAATTTTGATTCTAATTGCTTTAAAACCAATTTATTTCAACTTTTCCCCAAGAAATGCCATAGTCCCTCAAGCAAATCATTTGCGTTAATTATAAAATATGAAATACATTAAAATTTACCAATGAGAGTGGGAGGATTTGAATCATGAATATCTTTATTGAAAATATTAAGAGATATAAGTGAGTTACAAGATTCTTGGTATTGATCTTAGCAATACTAACTAAGTTCTATTAATGGATGCCCTTAAAAAATTTGTTAATGGACAATTTTCAAAAAGTTTTTATACCACTTTTATAGAAAGGAAATTTAAATAGTTATAAAAAAATTTAGTAGCTTTTTTTTTCTCATAAAAAAATTTCTAAAACATCTTTAAATCAAAACTTTTAAGGCATCCGTTAAATCTTCTCATACTAATTACAGTAACAGCTTGTCCTGCACAATCAAAAAGAGGAATTATTGCTCAATTGTGTAAATCAAGAAGAATTAACACCCACATTGAAGAAACTTACTTCATTGATGAAGTGTAGTAAAGATGAAACTTAATGCAATTAAAACCAAAAGAAATCCATCTTGGCAAAGGATATCCATTATAAATACACAACATTTCCATAATTAATTCCATTCCAACAATCTCTCCAACCAAAACAAGAGGGATTATCATCTTCATTCACCATGGCAAGAGCTAGTTTCACTGTCTTCTTGGTCTTTTTTTTGGCTAGTGAAACAGCTATGATTGTATATGGACTAACAACCGAAGACATTAATAATGAAAAAAAGTATGCCAAGTGCCCAGGTTTGGACGTATGCGATGAAGCTGTGTTTGGTAATGTATTTAAGAATGAGACTAGAATTTTCACCAATGAGTGTTGTCGTAGAATAGTGGATAGGGGAAGACGTTGTTTTGATGAATATGTGATTTCATGTCTTTCAGAGGATGAAAAAATGCCCGATGATTGGAGAAACCCATCTGTCCAATTTCCCAGGAGTAAGCAAATATGGGATAAGTGTGTCTCAGTTGTTTAGTATTTGGGTCTTTAAATTATTTATGTTTGTTGAGTAGGTATCACTGTTTGTTAATTGTTATCATTGCCATCTTCGAATAAAGTATAAAAATTATTTCTATTAGTATTTGTTTGTCTTATGAACTTAATAATGTATAATGTATATATATGCTCTTCTAATTTTAACTCCATCTTTTACAATGCATTTTTGTTCTTTTCTAATCAAGGTCAAAATTTTATGAAAATAATAGCGTATCTTTCATGGCTTCCCCACTTTTTCACCGAGGAAAATAAGAATTCCAGGAATTATGCTATTTATAGTTACTAACAGCTGCTTAAGATAAAAATTAGAAATTTTTCCGTCTCACGCCAGGTGAGTATTTTTCTCTCTAGGGAGAGACTTTCTTCTCACACTTTGGGTGAGGACTAGTTAATTCTTAGCGTCTATCTGCAACTTTTTTCGAGTTTAGTGGGGTCTATTCAGTGTTTTTCTTATTTATATGATGAATTCAGATTTTATAAACAAGTTGCAAAGTATAACTTTGACAAAGGAGGAGGGAGAAGTCATTAAGGTTAGGGTTTCACAGAGGGGATGTTGGAAGAATGTTCCCTTAGTTTGTTGGGGAGGTTTCTCACTACACGTGCTTTCAACTAGCGTGCGGCCAAGGATTTGCTAAGGTCTGTGTGGAGGTTGGGCTCGAACTTACGCATTGTTGACGTGTGGGATGATCTTTTTCAATTCAGATTTACAATGGAGAGTCAGTTGAAGTGGGTGCTAGCAAATGGTCTGTGGAGTTTTGAGGACCACCCTCTGGCATTATGAAGATGGGAGAGAGGTATGACAGCCACTTCGGTAAATTCCATTTCAATGCCGATGTGGGTTTAGGTATGGGGTTTACCTTTTGACTTGTTATTGGAAGAGGTGGGTAGGGAAATCGACAGTGGTTTGGGAGAAGTACTGGAAGTTGATTTGAAGGCGTTTTCGTCTGATCAAGCTCGCTTTATCAGAGTAAGGGTGGATTTGCCATTGGACAAACCATTACGTCGAGGAGGAGTTGTCGCCAATCCTGAAGGAGATAAGGTTTGTATTGGTTTCAAGTACGAACGTTTAGTTGGGCTTTGTTATCAGTGTGGTTGGACTGGTCATGAGTTTAAGGATGGCTCTGTTCAAAGGCACCAAAAATAGGAGTGTCTTCCTTATGGGGAGTGGTTGAAGGCAGGGTATCGTAGAAATCATGGTAATACAAACAAAGCAAGACGCAGCCTGGGGCGGCGGGATGATGATGTCCAAACTGATCAGGGGTCTCGGGGTCCCCCACAAAGGAAGATAAATGAGTAGGGTTATCTAACAATTGGAAGTGGAAGTGGAAGGAAATCTTCAATGCAGGCGGGTAGTTTACTTGAAGATGGAAGCTTCAACGGTGCTCCTGCAGATGGTGGAGTTATAGTTGAGAAGGATGCTGTGAAGAATCACGTTTCGGTTTCTGAGGAGTTGAGTACAGAAATTGATCGTGCCATCCAAACCGGTTCAAAGTTTTCAAATTTAAAAACGCCTCCAACTGACTGCGTGACAGATAATAGTGTGATTCCCGTGGAGAAGTCTACAATTGGAAGCCCAAAAGCAATGATGAATTGGAAGAGGTTGGGTACAAGACCTCAATCTCTTATCAATTCTTCAATTGTTGACGTGGAACTTGGGCATAAAAGGAAGCAAGCAGAAAATATGAATAAGGAGATTAAAGGTGTTAAGGGAGAAAAGAAACAGAGAACTATGGAGAATGAGCAAGGTGTTGTGTCAACTAGGGGATCGATGGAGGTTGTAGGGCAACCATGCCGGGTATGAAACCATTCCTAAGTTGGAAAAAAAAAAAACAAAAAAAAAATTTTGAAAAAAAAAAAAATATCATCACGTCAATGTCCATATAAGTCAAGAAGGTGTCGTTTAACATTTTTTTTCAGGTTTTCTGGGCATCCAAGTGAAGATTCATTTTTCTTACCATTATTTGGATTTTGAAGTTTTTTTTTTCCTTTGTTTCTTTTTTTTTTTTTCTTTTTTGTTCTTTACAATGTAATCGTGCTTCTCTAGCGTATGCTAGTGATGCAAAAGAGAAAAAATGGGTCATATGTCTCATTTCTCTTCCTCATTGTATATATGTTTCTTAATTAATAAAGTCTACTATTGTTTCCTCTAAAAAAAAAAAAAACTACCTAAAACCCAAAATGACATATTTAGTAGTACTTTTACTATCAAACAAATGTTAACATAATATTATTGTTCTAGATCCAAAAAAATAAAAATGTTATTATTTTTTTCATCATAGTGCAGAATTGATTACATTGTTTATAGATCACTAGATAACCATTATTTTGAAGAAATTATTAGGCGTATATCATAAGAAAAAGAAAAAGTTGAGAATTGCATTGTTATTTTCTTAGATTACATTAGTAATAATTATGATTTTGTTGGATTTAACTAAAAGGGTAATAGATTGGGGTATTTGCTCATTTTCCAAACATAGAGGAAGAAGTTGGTTTGTTTTAAAATTAAGGTAGGAATTGAGAACTACCCAAAAGATAGAGGGAGAAAAGAAAGTGTTTTTTTTTCTCATTAATAAATTATGCCATATTTATTATTTAGTATGTGTGTGTGTATATATATATATATGCATGTAGACATTATAAGCTCTAAATTTGGCTCTAGTTTCTTTATAAATCGAATTTATTCCCATTTCTACCCAATGGATGATTGAGTGTAGGCTGTATAGCTATTCCTCTTGTATTGGTAGGAGAGATTGTTTGGAATAATTTGATCGGTGTTTTAAGAATGGTTGAACAGATTGTCTGTGTTAAAGAAGGATTTCTTTTTAGTTTCAATTGCATTTAGTTTCTTTGTTGCTACTTGATAGTATTAATTGTGATCAATGTCTTAGAAACATGGAACAATTTTAATATACTTTTGAGTTTTGAATCCGCATGTTGTTTAGAAGGTGCATTTTGCAGGAGTTGCAGCAAATGCTTGATCTAAACTTAATACTAATCCAAGTACGTTGGTAAGTGTGTATCCAAATTACAATTAATACTGATGGTATGCTCTACCTGCATTTTCAATTTTTTAAGAAACAAAAAAGTGGAATTGAACTAACAATTCTTTCATGGTCAGGGTCTTGCTGACTTGCATGTGCCCCCTCTGACTCCATCCAAAAAAATGTTCATGAGTACCATCCTGCAGAAGTAAGCAAAACTCTATTAAATGCTTAACCTGTTTGCCCACTCTAATAAAAAGAAAAAAAAAACAAAACAAAATGCAGTCCCTAAAATAGCTCTGGTTACAGAGCATTGACTCATTGCTACATCATTAAGGTTTAAAAAAGAAACTTTTATCGAGTCTTAGATTTAAGCATGTCACTACCATTCATGGAAAGTTTATCCCAACTTTCTTTTCTTTTTTATTTTATAAATTTTCAATTGATGGTGAGTCTTATATTTTAATATTTTATACGAAATAAATTTTTTTTTTCAAACTAACTAATGTCCTTGTACATTGTTACTGTGGTCTCAGACTAAACCTCCACTATCTTCTTTCTCCTTCATCTCTTAGACATTTCAATTTTAAACTCTAGGTCTAGGAATTTCTACTACGAACCCAAATTTAAATACTTTGAAGAATAGAGAACAAAAAAATTGAATTGTACATATTATTTAAAAGCAATCAAAAGCAATAGGCATGTATACAACTTTAGATGTCTAAATTTTAAAGAATCAAATTAGATATCTAAATTTTATGTAATTATATTAATCTCTTACTTTAATTGTTTGTAACTATGAATTGGTTATTTTGGTTTCAATATGAAAAAAAAAATATATATATATATATATATATGTGTGTGTGTGTGTGTGTGTGTGTGTGTGTATATATATAAATATTCGTACTTAATTGAAATCATGAAAAGTCCTAAGTATAATAATGAGTCCAAATCAAGTTCTAATATACAATTGTTTTTGCTTTTGCTTTTTAAAAATAGTCTTTAAATCTTGCCCCCTCTAAATTGAAATCTTGGCCCCCACTGGTTACAATTCTAGATGGAGCCTGTTCCATAAGATTTTTACAAATATTATGTTTCTGATTCTTTAAGTATTAAGTAAATTGCCGAGTTGGCATTTTCCTCAACAACGAAAATAATAATAATAATAATAATCTCTTGATAAAATTTAACCAAACATAATTCAATTTGATTTGCATTAGCCACCTATTTATTTAACTAACAATTTCTTCTCAAACCATGTTGATTATGTACAAAGAATTGGAAATATTCAGGTTGGTACCATACTAAAATATTAATTAGGGCTTGCTATTGATAAGTTGATAACCAATTGGCCAACAAAAAACATACGATTCTGCAAGTGGGGTGAAGCCAAATTATGATTGTCCCTAGTATGTAGTATACAACTATACATGTTCATCAAAAAAGTATACAACTATACATCATTAACTGCATAGAGAATCACATTTATTCGAATTCATTGTAAATATACAAAGAAATGGAATCTATATTTTTAATTGCTTCACCGTTCTTTTCAAGCTACGTGATATGGAAATTAAATTGAATTTAAGTTTCGTGGATTGCAATTAATGTATTATCGTAAAATCATATTCCTAATATCGGGAATGATTTTGCTTGAGGGATTATAATATATATATATATATATATTTAAGGGATTAATAATTGGAAAACAAACTTCAACCTAAAAAAAGTGCAGCTTTTTACACAATCGTTTGAACTTTTTATAAAAACCTTTAATATAATATTGCTCAAAAACTAAATATAAACGAATATCTTATTGCTTCCTTGGCAAATATAATATATATTCATGATCATTTTTTAATGACTTTAGCTCAACTAGTGAGATTAGAGCAATCATAGTAAGTCCAAATCCTATCTTATCTTATCTTTTTTTTTTGGAAAATCTATATTTTTATATAAAAATAAAAGATAGGTCATTTTTCAGCTGAGCCTCTCTAACAATCTCTATTAAAGTTCTATCATAACCTTTTTTTTTTTCTTTTTTGAGAAGAAGTTCTGGCATAACTCATAACCTGAAGCTAGAGCTACCTTATATATCTAACACACAAATGAAATTATTTTCACCACATAACCTATATAGCTCAAATTTTGATTCTAATTGCTTTAGAACCAATTTATTTCAACTTTTCCCCAAGAAATGCCATAGTCCCTCAAGCAAACCATGCGTGTTTATTATGAATATGAGATACATTGAGATTTACCAATGGGAGTGGGAAGATTTGAATCATGAATATCTTTGTTGAAAATATTAAGAGATATAAGTGAGCTACAAAACTCTTGGCATTGATCTTACCAATACTAATTATTTTGACTCCATCTTTTACAATGCATTCTTGTTCTTTTCTAATCAAGGTCAAAATTTTATGAAAATCATAGTGTATTTTTCATGGCTTCCCCACTTTTTCACCGAAAGGGAAAGCAGACTTCCTAAAATTGAAAATGACATATTTAATAGTACTTTTACTATCAAACTAATGTTAACATAATATTAGTTTTTCAAAAAAAAAAAATGTTAACATAATATTATTGTTCCTGATCCAAAAATAAAAAATGTTATTATTTTTTTCATTATAGTGTAGAATTGATTACATTGTTTATAGATTACTAGATAACCATTTTTTTGAAGAAATTATTAGTCGTACATCATAAGGAAAAGAAAAGGTTGAGAATTGCATTGTTATTTTCTTAGATTAAATTAGTAATAATTATGATTTTGTTGGATTTAATTGAAAGGGTAATAGATTGAGGTATTTGCTCATTTTCCAAATATAGAGGAAAAAGTTGGTTAGTTTTAAAATTATAAAAAAAAAAAAAAAAAGTGAGGAATTGTGAACTACCCAAAAAATAAAGGAGGAAAGTAATTTTTCCTCATAAATAAATTATGCCATATTTATTATTTAGTGTGGTGTGTGTGTGTGTATAAACTAGTATATAAACTAGAATGAATATATTATTAATCATGAGTTTATTTATGTTTAAAAGGCTCAGTTAAGTCTAAATTCATAGGATTTCAATAAAGGGAAAAATAGACCTAACCGTACCCATTCTTCTTGGACTTTGGGTTGTCCCAAAGGCTTGGCCTTTGCACCTACAAACCTAGAAATAAATAAAGAAACATTAACAAAGAGTGCAATCGAGATCTCATAGGGAATATATACTTGAAATAAATCAATGATAAATGATATTAAAATCAAACAACAGAGAGTCGAAGGAACCTACCCAATAATGGCTTTGGCGGTGCGACGGCAAAAGAAATAAAGTTTCACAAAAGAGGGTAGAAATAGACCTTTGCAAGAGTTCTACTATATGTATGGAGTGCCTCGTTCTTGTCCCCTGTAGACAAATAGAAAAATAAAATAATACAATTTTACATTCCAAACAACAATCATAATTATAATAAGAAAAGGGTAATACAAATCAAATAGTTGGCGTGCAATACTCAATCCAGTTAACATTGACACCGAAACCAGTAGATATGAAAATTTGAAGGGGGAAAAAAAAAGACACCAAAATCAAAAGGAATTAAAAAACAAATGATAAAAAAAAAAACTAAATAAAATTTAGAGAATGAATTGAAATAAGAAGAAGAAGAAGAAAAGAACATCACATAGGATGACAACCAAACCACGTTTAAGCAAAGAAAATTCCTTGTTTCTCGACAATACCTTCAATGGCTGTCAACCCTAAGCTAAATGGGTTTCAAACGTCTTTGATCATGCCCTTTATTTCTTCGTCATTCAAGCTTAATCAAAACCAATAACCCAAGTACCTAAATTAATAAAAATCAACCCTAAATAACAAAACCTAAATCATATTTGATACCAATTTTTATTGTTTAAAGATACCTGTATCAATAGTGGTTCAGGCTGTATATATTGGTGGCAAGAGGCTAGGTTGAAGGTGGGAGATGGTCTAACATGGTGGTGGTTCTTAATCTCTCCTTCACAGTGCCTTACGACTCTCTCCCTCCCCTTGTCTCTTGTAAAATCAGTGATTTCATTGGGTATAAAAATAGCCTCTTTGGTTTTCATGTTTGACTGTAAAATTAAGAAAAAACTTACTCATCTATACAACATGTGGAGCTAAACTATGAAAAGAATTTTCAATGCCATTAATCATCAATTATCAGCATGACAGCAGTAAACCTTTACTAAAACCTTTTTTTTTTTATTGCACCCAGTGGGTCTTAAACCCATGACCTCACCCTCCACTAAGAACTTATAAGGGGGGAGGTGCTAGGTGGCTAGAGAAGAATTTAAATATGCCCTTAAAGCAGTTAAAGATTATTCTTCCTTTAAGTTTCTTCATAGTGGACCTTTAGTTGAGGAGGAATCTAGAGATATCAAATCATGACAGAAAAAGTAGGGAAATAGAGCACTCACCTGTACAACATGTGGAGCTAAACTTAAAAAAGAAGTTTCTACACCATAATAAACTGCAACAAATAAATGGGGAAAAAGATGTCACATTTAGGCTCAGATGCAGCTGAGCCATAAACTTGAAATTATATAATGCAAATCAGAATTTTACCAGTTAGAATATATATAACTCTTAATTCTTTTAATCGTCCAGCAAGAATTAGTCTAATGGTAACTGCTCCATATATGCAGAGAAGGAAATGCTTGCAAGTCATTAAAGAAGCATGTAAAATAAATAGAACCTGAAAAACAATCTTAAAATAAAAATCAGAGAAGAACAAACAGATACAACATATTGCCTTACATCTCAAATAAAGTTACAATAATTGATACAAAAATATGGAAGAAACATCAAGGAAACTTCTCGCTGATTGATGCTATTTAAAACTTGGAATGAAAGTTAAGAAAATAGTTTGGAACTTCTCTGCTATCGAAAGGCGAATAAATGCGCTGATGCACTAGCTAGAAGGGGAGCTTTGCTTTCCCAAGATTTTGTCGTTTTCTTAGACCCCCCCAGTGGAAGTCTCCTTGTTACTTAGTCTAGATTCTGCTGGGGTGGCTTTTGATCGTTGTATTCCTACTTTCTAGTTTTTAATGATATTATCCTTCTTACCCAAAAAAAAAAAAAAAAAAGAACTTCTCCACTTCTTTGCCATGAATTTAAAAAGTTTTATATAGCATAGAAAGTATGTCTTCTTTTTCCTAATCACCTCACAATCTTGGACATGAGGATTAAATGGTCAAATTTCCAAACAGAATAAAATTAAAGCTTTGTTCAAAGGCCCATCTTATAACATTAGCGGTAGATATAGATTTGATACCCCTCATTATCAACATCTTCTAAGAAGGAGGCACTAACTAAAATAATGAACTATTTTATGTAGCCAGATGAGGCTATTTACCATAGCATATATCTAGAAAGTATAAACTCTGTTGCAAATTAGATATTACTCACCACAAAAGAAAAGCTATAAAGTATAGCCAATGTTTCTCTCCCCTATACAATTATTCTGCACCAATGAAGAGCTAAGTAGAAATTGAAAGTAATATTTAACAATTAAAAAACAAACCATCTCACTACAAACGATTACAAAATAATAAACAAAATAGTTTGATATTTTACCATCCATCCACAATGATGGTCAAAGCGAGCAACACAGCAATCACAAATGCTGCAGTGCTTGAACCTGGCAGGTCTAAACCAAAGGAGGAAACAATCATTATTAAAAGAATTAAATGAAAGTTTCCAAAGAAATCTTGAAGACTCTCTCCCTCCCCGTCTCTTGTGAAATCAGTGATTTCATTGGGTATAAAAATAGCCTCTTTGTTTTTCACTTTTGACTGCAAAATCAAGAAAAAACTTAATTAGCACAATAACTCACTTGACCCGATACATAGAAGTGGTTTTAATGAGAATGGGTCCACATACATTTAGCCACATAGAGCAAAATTCAACTTCAATTTCAGACTCTAATTGAACAATTGGAAGGATAATTATGGACTGATCGCCACATAGATGTAAACACATGACACAAAATTAGAGTTCTAATTTGGAATTGCAATTTGAGTTTCTTTCTGCTTCTCCTATTATTATATATATAGGTGTCTGCCGATTTTCCTTTTCTTTTAATAATTTCATTTTGATTCATTTAAGTTGTTAATATTCTAGCTTCTTTTTTTTTTTTTTTTTTTTTTTTTTTTTGAGAATGGTTAATATTCTAGCTAGCTAGCAACTTTTATATATATCTTAAGGAAAAATTCTTTCCAATATGCATAGACATTATAACATATATAAGCTCTAAATTTGGTTTTAATTTCTTTATAAATCGAATTTATTCCCATTTCTACCCAATGATTACCATAATCCATTAATCCCTCAACCTCAAGCAAACCATTCCCTTTATTAGGAATATGACAAATTGATAATACATTAATTGAAAATCCACTATATTCAATTTAATTTTCCCTGTCGTATCGTATAGCTTAATTAAAAGAACGGTGAAACAACCAAAAACATAGATTCCATTTCTTTGTCTATGTAACCGTGGAGTATGCAACAGGTGAAACCTATGTCCATGCTTTCATCTCATAGCATGACATCACAACAGGTGCAACCTGGTTTGGAGCCAACTCTTGGGACATCATCAAGCAGCCACCCTCATCGCTCGGCCTCCCAATGCATCTCAGCTTTCTATTTCTTTCAATACAGCAGGTACTGTATCTGTGATTGAGAATAATGGTTCTGTTTTTGTGATTGAGAATAATGATTAAAATAAAGTTACCTCATTGGATAAACTACTCCTCTTTGCTTACATACTTCAATTAGCCTAGATCATTCAGTTTTTTCATCAAATCTTGTTGTCCCTACTAACATTTTCCCACAAGATTGGATTATTGATAGTGGTGCCACTGATCACATGGTTCACTTTATTTCCTTGCTCACAAAAATAACCTCAGTTGCCCATATATTTGTCAAACCTCCTAATGGTGAATCAGTTTTGGTTACTCACATTGGTCAAGTTCAACTTTCTTCTGATTTAATGCTTGATGATGTTCCGTGTGTGCCATCCTTTTCTTTTAACCTCATCTCTATTGGTAAATTGACACATCATTTGAGGTGCTGTTGTGTTTTTTTGTCCCATTTCTGTTTTGTTCAGGAGTTCCTGCAATGGAAGATAGTTGGATTGGGTAGAAAGTATCAGGGTCGGTACATTCTACAGCAAACCAACTCTGATGTCTACTCTCCTCAAACAGTTTCTGCAAACTCTGTCTTTCTCAGCTTGTAATGCTTCTAGTGTTGATAATAAGTCCATGCTTTGGCATAAAAGATTAGGACATCCATCTGTTTCTGGAATGCACATAGTGAGTTCTATGAATTCTGATGTATCTTTCTCCGCTTCTGATTTACCTATATGTACTATTTGCCCTTTGGCAAAACAGAAAAGGCTTTCATTTCCTAATGAAAATCATGTTTGTTCTTCAATTTTTGATCTTATTCATTATGATATCTGGGGCCCTTTTTCTGTACCTTCTTTGAATGGATTCAAGTATTTCCTTACTATTGTTGATAATTGCAGTAGATGTACCTGGGTCTATTTAATGAAATACAAATCTGATACACAGAGAATCTTACATTTTTTTTTTTTTTAAAATTTTGTTGAAACTCAATTTTACACTAAAATCAAGTTAAAAAAGACCTGTGTTTGCATTTGTATGACTAGATTAATTAAGCTATTTGTTTAAGGATCAGTTGAAGCTTTTATCTAGGAGGAGGATGAAATATGAATTGCTCAAAAATGATAGAGAAGTCTCATAAGTCTTAAAAGCTGATTCACATAAAAATCAATAGATTTCATTGTGATTAAGATCAAAATACAATATGATGATTCTGATTTATGTATTTGTGATTTTTCAAATATGATAAATTTAATTTAATACCTTAAAAAATTATAAATATATAATCTAGAGACTTTGAATCTCTAAAGTCTTAAAAAAGAGTTTTGAAGACTTCGTTTTTCTTATCTAGAGTTTTTAGAGTCTCTCTTATGTTGGGCAGAACTTTTCAATTTAGATAAATTATTTCTAATTTTCCACAATAAAGTTGAATAGACTTATAATGTGTTAGAATCTTGACATATGAGTGAAGAATTCAAAATTCATTTAATTGAATAGGAGACATCAATATCTAATATTGTATGCACAGGGTCTTCATTGCTCATGGAGTGAAAATTTTTTGAAGTACTAAATGTCGAATAGAAAAAGATCTGTTAAACTGTGATCAATGTCTTAGAAACGTGGAACAATATTAATATACTTTGAGTTTTGAATCCACATGTTGTTTGGAATGTGACAGACAGCTAAATTCGTAGGGAGTTCTTTTAAGAGATTCAAAATTGTCCATGAACTTAATACTAATCCAAGTATTTGGTAAGTGTGTATCCAAATTACAATTAATACTGATGGTATGGACTACCTGCATTTTCAATTAATTAAAGAAATAAAAAAGCGGAATTGAACTCACAGTTCTTTCACAGTCAGGGTCTTGCTAAGTTGCATGTGCTATGCAAGAGAAATTAGTGAGATTTACCAAAGATACATATATAAGTCTCAATTGTTTATAATGGGTGCATCATATAATATATCCATAAAATTTGTACTCAATTTGTCAAAAACATCGAAAAATATTGATTTACTTTTGAAATCCATGCTGAAACCTAGAGCAATTAGCTCCTGATAAAATCTAACCAATTTGATTTTAATTAGCCACCTATTTAACTAACAATTTCTTCTCAAATCAAGTTGATTATGTACAAAGAATTGGTGATTGCTTCATAATTTGACGGGATAATATTCAGGTTGGTACCATATTAATTAGGATCGGTGAGAAATGATTTTTGTGATAGCAGATCCTTGAAACAATTAGATTGAACATTATCAACGTCTTCCGAATTTAGCAACACCATGGATGCATTGCGATCAATTGTTATTAGGGAGATTGATCAATGTAATGTACATTTCCAGATATGGTATACTACTTTTTAATGAATCAATTACTTTCATGAACTAAAATTTGATTTTACAATATTAAAAGAATGAAATAAAATTTCAAATTGGATTGCCTTGGAAGGTCACATGAAGAAACACCATATTCATATATGCCAATTAAGTGAATTAACTAATAATATAGGTATTAACCAGCACAAAGATGACATAGAAATCATCAAAATATTTGTTAACATGATCACATTATATTTGCACTGAATATTAAGAATCTTATAACATTTACTCACAACAAAACAAGACCCTTAAGTTTGTAACTTTTGTGATCTAGAAATTGAAAATACCTAATTCTCCATTGCTTATTCCATAGTAAAGGACCACAAACACTCCAAAACCCAACCACAAAGCCAAGTGCCATACTCACATAGAACCAATCCCCACTTCAACTCCACCAATGTATTTACTCCCTTTGTTTTCATTGTTGGGTCTTACACTATTAATAGAACAATTATCAGTAAGAGGTGGTCCACAAACCTTGTTTCCAATAATATTGGATGCATAAAAAAGAGAGTTTTGGAGACTTCATTGTCATTGTTCAGAGTCTTTAGAGTCTCTCTCACGCTGCCTGATCTTTTCAATTTAGAAAAATTGTTTCTAATTTTCCACACTGATTCTTTGAGTAGACTTATAATATGTCAGAATCTTGACAAACAATATTTGTGCAAAGAATTCAACATTCATTTAATTGAATAGGAGACATAAATATTTAATATCATTTACAAAGGGTCTTCATTGTTGATAGGTGAAAATTTTGTGATGTACTAAATGTCCAAAAGGAAAAGATCTGTTAAAATGTGTCAGAATCAATTATTTTTTGTATGGAGCAATATAAGAATCTTTGATTTTATTTATTTATTTATTGTTTTAGTTGTTTTGGTTTAAATTGATTTATATACTATTAATTAAATTTGATGGTTTAGATTGCAGTTCTCCTAATCTTTCAGAATTTGTTATAAATTGCAGATGGATTTAGTCAGCTCTTCTTGTTTTAAGAAATTTTAACTAATTTGCTCGGGTTTGGTTCAACTTTTCTTATTTTTGAGACACTTAAAGAAAAATAGCAGTTAGTTTAAAAAAAGGGTGTTGTGTCTCTAATTTACTGGGTTGAAAATGAAATGCTTAGTTAAATTTTTTTTTTTTTTTTTAAGTGGATGATTGAGTATAGGCTGTATAGCTATTCCTCTTGTATTGGTAGGAAAGATTGTTTGGAATTATTTGAACGGTGTTTTAAGAATGGTTGAACAGATTGTTTGTGTTAAAGAAGGATTTCTTTTTCGTTTCAATTGCATTTAGTTTCTTTGTTGCTACTTGATAATATTAATTGTGATCAATGTCTTAGAAACGTGGAACAATTTTAATATACTTTTGAGTTTTGAATCCACATGTTGTTTAGAATGTGCAATTTGCAGGAGTTGCTGCAATAGTGCCCCTTCTACCTACATCATTATGTTTCTGATTCTTTAAGTATTAAGTAAATTTCCGAGTTGGCAATTTCCTCCCAAAAAAAAAAAAAACTCCTGATAAAATTTAACCATACATAATTCAATTTGATTTGCATTAGCCACCTATTTATTTAATTAATAATTTCTTCTCAAATCAAGTTGATTATGTACAAAGAATTGGTAATATTCAGGTTGGTACCATATTAAAATATTAATTAGGGCTTGTTATTGATAAGTTGAAAACCAATTCGCCAACAAAAAACGTACGATTCTACAAGTGGGGTGAAGCCAAATTATGATTGTCCCTAGTATGTAGTATACAACTATACATGTTCATCAAAAAAAGTATACTTAGAAATGGAATCTATATACATCATTAACTAGGTAGAGAATCACATTTATTCGAATTCATTGTAAATATACATAGAAATGGAATCTATATTTTTAATTGCTTCACTGTTCTTTTCAAGCTACATGATATGGAAAATTGAATTTAGGTTTCATGGATTGCAATCAATGTATTATAAATCATATTCCTTATATCAGGAATGATTTTGCTTGAGGGATTAATAATTGGAAAACAAACTTCAACCTAAAAGTGCAGCTTCATACACAATCGTTGGAACTTTTTATAAAAACCTTTAATATAATATTGCTCAAAAACTAAATATAAACAAATATCTTATTGATTCCTTGGCAAATATAATATATATTCCTAATCATTTCTTAATGACTTTAGCTCAACTAGTGAGATTAGAGAAATCATAGTAAGTCCAAATCCTATCTTATCTTCTTCTTCTTTTTATTGGAAAATCTATTTTTTCTATATAAAAATAAAAGATAGGTCATTTTTCAGCTGAGCCTCTCTAACAATCTCTATTGAAGTTCTATCCTAACCTTTTTTTTTTCTTTGGGAGAAGAAGTCCTGTCATAACTCATAACCTGAAGCTAGAGCCACCTTATATATCTAACACACAAATGAAATTATTTTCACCGCATCACCTATATAGCTCAAATTTTGACTCTAATTGCTTTAAAACCAATTTATTTCAACTTTTCCCCAAGAAATGCCATAGTCCCTCAAGCAAACCATGAGCATTAATTATAAAATATGAATTACATTAAAATTTACCAATGAGAGTGGGAGAATTTGAATCATGAATATCTTTATTGAGAATATTAGGAGATATAATTAAGTGAGTTACAAGACCCTTGGCATTGATCTTAGCAATACTAACTAAGTTCTATTAATGGATGCCCTTAGAAAATTTGTTAATGGACAATTTTCAAAAGTTTTTATACCACTTTTATAGGAAAGAAATTTAAAAAGTTATAAAAAAAATTTAGTTGCTTTTTTTTTCTCATAAAAAAATTCTAAAACATCTTTAAATCAAAACTTTTAAGGCATCCGTTAACTCTTCTCATACTAATTACAATAACAGCTTGTCCTGCACAATCAAAAAGAGGAATTATTGCTCAATTGTGTAAATCAAGAAGAATTAACACCCACATTGAAGAAACTTACTTCACTGATGAAGTGTAGTAAAGATGACACTTAATGCAATTAAAACCAAAAGAAATCCATCTTGGCAAAGGATATCCATTATAAATACACAATTGTACAGTGCACCCCCCCCCCCCCCCCTCCCCCCCCCCCCTCCCCAGGACCATCTGGACATTGGGCCCGAATTGCACAAATGGGCCTATAGTTGCTAACTCCCTTGTCAGAAGCTGGGCTCAAGGGCCACCAGATTAGCCAGGCACAGGTTAAGGGGGTAAGGTGCGGTCCCATGGGGCCCAAGCACATTTAGGCCTAAAGTTCTGACGCAACAATGCAGCCCATGGCCTCAATCTAGGCCCACATGAATTGCAGGCCCGGGTGTTTTCACCTGATCCTTACTCGGGGACCTTTACCGAACAATAAAATAGGGATAACGTCCGAACATACTATCATTTGCATACCCGGAAGTGCCCAGAAGCATCGCCGCCGGGCATGCTTTATGGAGTAGGAATCAAGTTCCAAGGCCACTTTCACCATATCCCACTCCAACCTAACTATCCACTTATGGTCGATAATATTGGACCTCCCATTGCACTAACTAGGGAGGTGATCATAGCCTCTCCACTAATTTGAGGGGTATAAATATGAGAAATGAAAGAGAAAAAGGGGTTCGAGAGTCTAGAGAAAAGAGAAAAAGAAACGAAGAGGAGAAGGGAGTGGAGGAATAAGGCAACAGCGTAGAGGGAGAAAAGTGATCTCCTTGAGTCTCTGCATCAAGAACGACCCAAGATAGAAAATCCAAACCCACCACACAAATAAATTGTGAGCCCAAGTGAGATTTCAGCCCGATAGCCTCATTTTTGGCCTGCACAACAACATTTCCACAATTAATTCCATTCCAACAATCTCTCCAACCAAAACCAAAGGGTATATCATCTTCATTCACCATGGCAAGAGCTAGTTTCACTGTCTTCTTGGTCTTTTTTTTGGCTAGTGGAGCAGCTATCACTGAAGACATTAATAATGAAAAAAAGTATGCCAAGTGCCCAGGTTTGGATGTATGTGATGATGCTATGTTTGGTAATGTATTTAAGAATGAGACTAGAATTTTCACCAATGAGTGTTGTCGTAGAATAGTGGATAGGGGAAGACGTTGTTTTGACGAATATGTGATTTCATGTTTTTCAGAGGATGAAAAAATGCCCACTGATTGGATGAACCCATCTGTCCAATATCCCAGGAGTAAGCAAATATGGGATAAGTGTGTCTTGGTTGTTCAATATTTGGGTCTTAAAATTATTTATGTTTGTTGAGTATGTATCACTATTTGTTATCACTACCATCTTCGAATAAAGTATAAAAATTTCCTTTAGAATTTGTTTGTCTTATCAAAAAAAGTATACAACTATATATCATTAACTGCGTAGAGAATCACATTTATTCAAAATCATTGTAACTATACATAGAAATGGAATCTATATTTTTAATTGCTTCACTGCTCTTTTCAAGCTACATGATATATATGGAAAATTGAATTTAGGTTTCGTGGATTGCAATCAATGTATTATCGTAAAATCATATTCCTAATATCGGGAATGATTTTGCTTGAGGGATTAATAATTGGAAAACAAACTTCAAACTAAAAAAAGTGTAGCTTCATACACAATCGTTGGAACTTTTTATAAAAAACTTTAATATAATATTGCTCAAAAACTAAATATAAACGAATATCTTATTGCTTCCTTGGCAAATATAATATATATTCCTGATCATTTCTTAATGACTTTAGCTCAACTAGTGAGATTAGAGCAATCATACTAAGTCCAAATCCTATCTTATCTTCTTCTTTTTTTCTTTTTTCTTTTTTTTGGAAAATCTATTTTTTTCTATATAAAAATAAAAGATAGGTCATTTTTCAGCTGAGCCTCTCTAACAATCTCTATTGAAGTTCTATCCTAACCTTTTTTTTTTCTTTGGGAGAAGAAGTCCTGTCATAACTCATAACCTGAAGTGTGAGTTCCAGTTAGCTCAACTGGTAAAGTCTCTGATGGTTGGATAAAAGATCTGGGGTTCAATCCCTGCCTACACCAAAAACTGATTGATGTCTTAGTCTGATGATAAAGAGCATCATCAGGAGTGGACGCCATAGGTTGAAACTCTCTCAAAAAAACTCATAACCTGAAGCTACAGCCACCTTATATATCCAACACACAAATGAAATTATTTTCACCGCATCACCTATATAGCTCAAATTTTGACTCTAATTGCTTTAAAACCAATTTATTACAACTTTTTCCCAAGAAATGCCATAGTCCCTCAAGCAAACCATGCGCATTAATTATAAAATATGAAATACATTAAAATTTACCAATGAGAGTGGGAGGATTTGAAACATGAATATCTTTATTGAAAATATTAAGAGATATAAGTGAGCTACAAGACCTTTCGCATTGATCTTAGCAATACTAATTAAGTTCTATTAATGGATGCCCTTAGAAAATTTGTTAATGGAAAATTTTCAAAAAGTTTTTATATCACTTTTATAGGAAAGAAATTTTAAAAGCTATAAAAAAATTTAGTTGCTTTTTTTTTTTCTCATAAAACATTTCTAAAATATCTTTTAAATCAAGACTTTTAAGGCATCTATTAACTTTTCTCATACTAATTACAATAACAGCTTATCCTACACAATCAAAAAGAGGAATTATTGCTTAGTTATGTGTAAATCAAGAAGAATTAACACCCACATTGAAGAAAATTACTTCATTGATGAAGTGTAGTAAAGATGAAACTTAATGCAATTAAAACCAAAAGAAATCCATCTTGGCAAAGGATATCCATTATAAATACACAACATTTCCACAATTAATTCCATTCCAACAATCTCTCCAACCAAAACAAGAGGGATTATCATCTTCATTCACCATGGCAAGAGCTAGTTTCACTGTCTTCTTGGTCTTTTTTTTGGCTAGTGGAGCAGCTATGATCGTATATGGACTAACAATCGAAGACATTAATAATGAAAAAAAGTATGCCAAGTGCCCAGGTTTGGACGTATGCGATGATGCTGTGTTTGATAATGTATTTGATAATAAGACTAGAATTTTCACCAATGAGTGTTGTCGTAGAATAGTGGATAGGGGAAGACGTTGTTTTGATCAATATGTGATTTCATTTCTTTCAGAGGATGAAAAAATGCCCGATGATATGAGAATCCCATCCGTCCAATTTCCCAGGAGTAAGCAAATATGGGATAAGTGTGTCTCGGTTGTTCAGTATTTGGGTCTTTAAGTTATTTATGTTTGTTGAGTATGTATCACTGTTCGTTATCACTACCATCTTCGAATAAAGTATAAAAATTATTTCTATAAGTATTTGTTTGTCTTATCAACTTAATAATGTATAATGTATATATATGCTCTTCTAATTTTGACTCCATCTTTTACAATGCATTTTTGTTCTTTTCTAATCAAGGTCAAAATTTTATGAAAATAATAGTGTATTTTTCATGGCTTCCCCCCTTTTTCACCGAAAGGGAAAGCAAACTACCTAAAACCCAAAATGACATATTTAATAGTACTTTTACTATCAAACAAATGTTAACATAATATTAGTTTATCAAAAAAAAAAAATTGTTAACATAATATTATTGTTCCAGATCCAAAAAAATAAAAATGTTATTATTTTTTTCATCATAGTGCAGAATTGATTACATTGTTTATAGATCACTAGATAACCATTTTTTTGAAGCAATTATTAGGTGTATATCATAAAAAATAAAAATAAAAAAAAATAAAAAAAAAGTTGATAATTGCATTGTTATTTTCTTAGATTACATTAGTAATAATTATGATTTTGTTGGATTTAACTAAAAGGGTATTAGATTGGGGTATTTGCTCATTTTCCAAACATAGAGGAAGAAGTTGGTTAGTTTTAAAAATAAGGTAGGAATTGAGAACTACCCAAAAGATAGAGGGAGAAAGTCCTTTTTCCTCATTAATAAATTATGCCATATTTATTATTTAGTGTGTGTGCATATATATATATATATATGCGTAGACATTATAAGCTCTAAATTTGGCTCTAATTTCTTTATAAATCGAATTTATTCCCATTTCTACCCAATGGATGATTGAGTGTAGGCTGTATAGCTATTCCTCTTGTATTGGTAGTAAGAAATTTTAAAAGCTATAAAAAAATTTAGTTGCTTTTTTTTTTTTCTCATAAAACATTTCTAAAATATCTTTTAAATCAAGACTTTTAAGGCATCTATTAACTTTTCTCATACTAATCACAATAACAGCTTATCCTACACAATCAAAAAGAGGAATTATTGCTTAGTTATGTGTAAATCAAGAAGAATTAACACCCACATTGAAGAAAATTACTTCATTGATGAAGTGTAGTAAAGATGAAACTTAATGCAATTAAAACCAAAAGAAATCCATCTTGGCAAAGGATATCCATTATAAATACACAACATTTCCACAATTAATTCCATTCCAACAATCTCTCCAACCAAAACAAGAGGGATTATCATCTTCATTCACCATGGCAAGAGCTAGTTTCACTGTCTTCTTGGTCTTTTTTTTGGCTAGTGGAGCAGCTATGATCGTATATGGACTAACAATCGAAGACATTAATAATGAAAAAAAGTATGCCAAGTGCCCAGGTTTGGACGTATGCGATGATGCTGTGTTTGATAATGTATTTGATAATAAGACTAGAATTTTCACCAATGAGTGTTGTCGTAGAATAGTGGATAGGGGAAGACGTTGTTTTGATCAATATGTGATTTCATTTCTTTCAGAGGATGAAAAAATGCCCGATGATATGAGAATCCCATCCGTCCAATTTCCCAGGAGTAAGCAAATATGGGATAAGTGTGTCTCGGTTGTTCAGTATTTGGGTCTTTAAGTTATTTATGTTTGTTGAGTATGTATCACTGTTCGTTATCACTACCATCTTCGAATAAAGTATAAAAATTATTTCTATAAGTATTTGTTTGTCTTATCAACTTAATAATGTATAATGTATATATATGCTCTTCTAATTTTGACTCCATCTTTTACAATGCATTTTTGTTCTTTTCTAATCAAGGTCAAAATTTTATGAAAATAATAGTGTATTTTTCATGGCTTCCCCCCTTTTTCACCGAAAGGGAAAGCAAACTACCTAAAACCCAAAATGACATATTTAATAGTACTTTTACTATCAAACAAATGTTAACATAATATTAGTTTATCAAAAAAAAAAAAGTTGTTAACATAATATTATTGTTCCAGATCCAAAAAAATAAAAATGTTATTATTTTTTTCATCATAGTGCAGAATTGATTACATTGTTTATAGATCACTAGATAACCATTTTTTTGAAGCAATTATTAGGTGTATATCATAAAAAATAAAAATAAAAAAAAATAAAAAAAAAGTTGATAATTGCATTGTTATTTTCTTAGATTACATTAGTAATAATTATGATTTTGTTGGATTTAACTAAAAGGGTATTAGATTGGGGTATTTGCTCATTTTCCAAACATAGAGGAAGAAGTTGGTTAGTTTTAAAAATAAGGTAGGAATTGAGAACTACCCAAAAGATAGAGGGAGAAAGTCCTTTTTCCTCATTAATAAATTATGCCATATTTATTATTTAGTGTGTGTGCATATATATATATATATATATATATGCGTAGACATTATAAGCTCTAAATTTGGCTCTAATTTCTTTATAAATCGAATTTATTCCCATTTCTACCCAATGGATGATTGAGTGTAGGCTGTATAGCTATTCCTCTTGTATTGGTAGAAGAGATTGTTTGGAATTATTTGATCGGTGTTTTAAGAATGGTTGAACAGATTGTTTGTGTTAAAGAAGGATTTCTTTTTAGTTTCAATTGCATTTAGACTGTGTTTGGTTCCCGTAAAATATTTTTCGGAAAATAACCTATTTTCTGGAAATGCTATTTTCGAGAAAGGAAAATATTTTCATGTGTTTGGTTGCATTATAAAAATTGTTGTAGAAAATATTTTCATGTGTTTGGTTCTATTCTGAAAATGCTATTTTTCTACAATTTTTTTACATTTTCTCAGCATCCAAACAAATTTTATTACAAAAAATTTCAAAATCACAGCCAATTCAACAACAAATTCCGGCAGCAAATTTCAGCAATCAAAATCCACAACCACCAAAACATCACCACCACACCACCACAATAACAACAAAAATCAAACTTAAAAACAAAACTGAGAGATCGAGGAAGAGAGAGCGATCAACCGGCGAGATCGAATGGAGGTGATCGACGAGATCGAGGAAGAGAGAGCAAGGAAGAGAGACCGAGCTCGAGAGGGCGACGAGATCGAGCGGAGGTGAGATTGAAGGCGAGATTGAGTAGCGTGGTGCGTGGGTTCGTGGGTCGAAGGTCCCGGCAGTTGCTCGTGCGGTTGCTCCGGGCTTGGAGCGGCGGTTCGAGCTTGCGGCTCGTGCTCTCTCTCTCTCTCTCTCTCTCTCTCTCTGTTTTCTGAAAAATGATATTTGAAGGGAAAATAAAAACGGAAGTGATTTTCACCCTTGACTCACAGTCAACTGAAAAGAATTTCCGAAAAATTTATTTTCCATGCGCAACAAAACACCCGCATTTACAGAAAAACATTTCCGGAAGTGGTTTTCACCCAAAACAAACGCAGCTTAGTTTCTTTATTGCTACTTGATAGCATTAATTGTGATCAATGTCTTAGAAACGTGGAACAATTTTAATATACTTTTGAGTTTTGAATCCGCATGTTGTTTAGAAGGTGCATTTTGCAGGAGTTGCAGCAAATGCTTGATCTAAACCTAACACTAATCCAAGTACGTTGGCAAGTGTGTATCCAAATTACAATTAATACTGATGGTATGCTCTACCTGCATTTTCAATTTTTTAAGAAACAGAAAAATGGAATTGAACTCACAATTCTTTCACCGTCAGGGTCTTGCTCATGTGCCCCCTCCCACTCCACCCAAACAAAAGTTCATTAGTATCATCCTGCAGAAGTAAGCAAAACTCTATTAAATAATGCCTAACCTGTTTGCCCACTCTGATAAAAAGAAAAAAAACAAAATGCAGTCCCTAAAATAGCTTTGGTTACAGAGCATTGACTCATTGCTACGTCATTATGGTTTTAAAAAGAAACTTTTATCAAGTCTCAGTTTTTTGCATGTCACTACCATTCATGGAAAGTTTATCCCAACTTTCTTTTCTTTTTTATTTTATAAATTTTCAATTGATGGTGAGTCTTATATTTTAATATTTTATACGAAATAATTTTTTTTTCAAACTAACTAGTGTCCTTGTACATTGTTACTATAGTCTCAGACTAAACCTCCACTATCTTCTTTCTCCTTCATCTCTTAGACATTTCAATTTTAAACTCTAGGTCTAGGTTTATACTACGAACCCAAATTTAAATACTTTGAAGAATAGAGAACAAAAAATTTGAATTGTACATATTATTTAAAAGCAATCAAAAGCAATATGTATACAACTTTAGATATCTAAATTTTAAAGAATCAAATTAGATATCTAAATTTTATGTAATTATATTAATTTCTTTCTTTAATTGTTTGTAACTATGAATTGGTTATTTTTGTTTCAATATGAAATATATATATATATATATATTTGTACTTAATTGAAATTATGAAAAGTCCTAAGTATAATAATGAGTCCAAATCAAGTTCTAATATACAATTGTTTTTGTTTTTGCTTATTAAAAATAGTCTTTAAATCTTGCCTCCTCTAAATTGAAATCTTGGCTCCCACTGGTTACAATTCTAGATGGAGTCTATTCCACAAGATTTTTACAAATATTATGTTTATGATTCTTTAAGTATCAAGTAAATTGCCGAGTTGGCATTTTCCTCAACAAAAATAAAAATAATAATAATAATCTTCTGATAAAATTTAACCAAACATAATTCAATTTGATTTGCATTAGCCACCTATTTATTTAACTAAAAATTTCTTCTCAAATCAAGTTGATTATGTACAAAGAATTGGTAATATTCAGGTTGGTACCATATTAAGAAATTAATTAGGGCTTGTTATTGATAAGTTGATAACCAATTGGCCAACAAAAAACATACGATTCTATAAGTGGGGTGAAGCCAAATTATGATTGTCTCTAGTATGTAGTATACAACTATACATGTTCATCAAAAAAAGTATACAACTATACATCATTAACTGCGTAGAGAATCACATTTATTTGAATTCATTGTAAATATACAAAGAAATGGAATCTATATTTTTATTGCTCACCGTTCTTTTCAAGCTACATGATATGGAAAATTGAATTTAAGTTTCGTGGATTGCAATTAATGTATTCTCGTAAAATCATATTCCTAATATCGGGAATGATTTTGCTAGAGGGATTAATATATATATATATATATATATTTTTTTTTTTGGGGGGTTTTAAGGGATTAATAATTGGAAAACAAACTTCAAGTCTTCAACCTAAAAAAAGTGCAGCTTCTTACACAATCGTTTGAACTTTTTATAAAAAACCTTTAATATAATATTGCTCAAAAACTAAATAAAAACGAATATCTTATAATTGCTTCCTTGGCAAATATAATATATATTCCTGATCATTTTTTAATGACTTTAGCTCAACTAGTGAGATTAGAGCAATCATAGTAAGTCCAAATCCTATCTTATCTTCTTTTTTTTTCTTTTTTTTAATTGGAAAATCTTTTGTTTTATATAAAAATAAAAGATAGGTCATTTTTCAGCTGAGCCTCTCTAACAATCTCTATTAAAGTTCTATCATAACCCCCTTTTTTTTTCTTTTTTGAGAAGAAGTCCTATCATAACTCATAACTCATAACCTGAAGCTAGAGCCACCTTATATATCCAACACACAAATGAAATTATTTTCACCACATCACCTATATAGCTCAAATTTTGACTCTAATTGCTTTAAAACCAATTTATTTCAACTTTTCCCCAAGAAATGCCATAGTCCCTCAAGCAAACCATGCGCGTTAATTATAAAATATGAAATACATTAAAACTTACCAATGAGAGTGGGAAGATTTGAATCATGAATATCTTTATTGAAAATATTAAGAGATATAAGTGAGTTACAAGACCCTTGGCATTGATCTTAGCAATACTAACTAAGCTCTATTAATGGATGCCTTTAGAAAATTTGTTAATAAACAATTTTCAAAAAAAATTTATACCACTTTTATAGGAAAGAAATTTAAAAAGTTATAAAAAAAAATTTAGTTGCTTTTTTTTTCCTCATAAAAAATTTCTAAAATATCTTTTAAATCAAAACTTTTAAGGCATCCGTTAAGTTTTCCTATACTAATTACAATAACAGCTTGTCTTGCACAATCAAAAAGAGGAATTATTGCTCAGTTATGTGTAAATGAAGAAGAATTAACACCCACATTGAAGAAACTTACTTCGTTGATGAAGTGTAGTAAAGATGAAACTTAATGCAATTAAAACCAAAAGAAATCCATCTTGGCAAAGGATATCCATTATAAATACACAACATTTTCACAATTAATTCCATTCCAACAATTTCTCCAACCAAAACAAGAGGGATTATCATCTTCATTCACCATGGCAAGAGCTAGTTTCACTATCTTCTTGGGTTTTTTTTTGGCTAGTGGAGCAGCTATGATCGTATATGGACTAACAACCAAAGACATTAATAATGAAAAAAAGTATGCCAAGTGCCCAGGTTTGGACGTATGCGATGATGCTGTGTTTGGTAATGTATTTAAGAATGAGACTACAATTTTCACCAATGAGTGTTGCCGTAGAATAGTGGATAGGGGAAGACGTTGTTTTGATCAATATGTGATTTCATGTCTTTCAGAGAATGAAAAAATGCCCACTGATTGGATGAACCCATCTGTCCAATATCCCAGGAGTAAGCAAATATGGGATAATTGTGTCTCAGTTGTTCAGTATTTGGGTCTTTAAGTTATTTATGTTTGTTGAGTATGTATCACTGTTTGTTATCACTACCATCTTCGAATAAAGTATAAAAATTATTTCTATTAGAATTTGTTTGTCTTATTATCAACTTAATAATGTATAATGTATATGCTCTTCTAATTTTGACTCCATCTTTTACAATGCATTTTTGTTCTTTTCTAATCAAGGTCAAAATTTTATGAAAATCATAGTGTATTTTTCATGGCTTCCCCCCTTTTTCACCGAAAGGGAAAGCAGACTTCCTAAAATTGAAAATGACATATTTAATAGTGCTCTTACCATCAAACAAATGTTTACATAATATTAGTTTATCCAAAAAAAAAATGTTAACATAATATTATTGTTCCTGATCTAAAAATATAAAATGTTATTATTTTTTCCATTATAGTGCAGAATTAATTACATTGTTTATAGATCGCTAGATAACCATTTTTTGAAGAAATTATTAGTCGTACATCATAAGGAAAAGAAAATGTTGAGAATTGTATTGTTATTTTCTTAGATTACATTAGTTATAATTATGATTTTGTTGGATTTAATTGAAAGGGTAATAGATTGGGGTATTTGCTCATTTTCCAAATATACAGGAAAAAGTTGGTTAGTTTTAAAAATAATGTGAGGAATTGAGAACTACCCAAAAAATAAAAGAGGAAAGTACTTTTTCTTCATAAACAAATTATGCCATATTTATTATTTAGTGTGTGTATATATATATATAAATGTCTGCCGATTTTCCTTTTCTTTTAATAATTTCATTTTGATTCATTTAAGTTGTTAATATTCTAGCTAGCTAGCAACTTTTATATATATCTTAAGGAAAAATCTTTCCAATATGCATAGCTTAATTAATAGAACAGTGAAACAACCAAAAACATAGATTCCATTTCTTTGTATATATAACCGTGGGGTATGCAACTACATCCATAATTTAGCCACAAGATCACAATACAACATTGTTTAGCAAAAAAAAAAAGATCACAATACAACATTTTAATATTTTATAAACCTATAACATAAATTGCTCAAAAAGTTAAATAAAGGACTCCTTGAAATTCAATTATCTTAATCTAATGATAAAGAACCATCATCATGGTTTAGACAACAGAAATTCAAATCCTAGTTGCATTGCTCAAAAAGTTAAATAAAAGACCCCTTTAAATTCAATTATCATAATCTAATGATAAAGAATCATCTTCGTGGTTTAGACAACAGAAATTCAAATCCTAGCAACTAGGATTTGAATTTCTGTTGTCTAAACCATGAAGATGGTTCTTTATCTTCAAGGTGTCCATCGTCAAAAAAAAAAAAAGAAAAAAAAAAAAAAAGAGAGTTGCAAAGGAACTCAGTTGTGGTCACTGGATGGGCTTTGGGAAGTTGTTAAGAAATGCATCAGCCAACATTTTTCCAAGTTGAACCTGGGCTGGGGTTGACAGGTGTAGATTATCTCCTTCAAGTGGCAGGCCTTTTGCATCAACAGTTTGTAGGTTTGGGAGGTCATTTTCCAGCTGAACTGCTCTAACAATTTCTTCTAGAGTGCTGTCATAACCTGAAGCTAGAGCCACCTATACATCCAACACACAAAATAAAATATATAATTTCACCACACCACATGGCTTTGCCAAACTCTAAATAAACCCACTTTCAAACAAGATTTGCTTCAAATTAAAAACAAATAAATAAATGGAATAAAAAAACCACTTATACCTGTATTATAGGGAGATAAGGACAGTTCAGATCACTTCTGATGTTAGTAAAGAAATTATACAGCCTTTCTTTATACATATTGGCATCGGTTTGATGAAGAGTATCAGATTCCCCTTGATACCATAGAAGTGCTTCGATTTTGCCACCACTCCTCAAGGAAGCACCAGCTCTTTCCACCAACTTGTTGTAATTATCAGAACCCTTGGCCCATTGAGTGATATTAGTCCCTCCAATGGCACAGGGCACAAGACCAATCACCCCAAAGTTGGGGTCCTGTGCCAAAACCTCATGAGCAAAAGGCATGCCCGGTCCAACTCCACAGACCTTTGTAGCGTCAATGTCTTTGTGAAGAGGCTCATGAGCTACAACCCAGGTCTCGTCTGCACTGAGTCGTAGAATGAAAGGGCTGGGAGTGCTCTCTGGGGGGATTATCATGTTCCATGTGTTGTTGTTAACTCCACCACGCCCAGCCATGTTGCTTTGCCCAGCCAAAAGAAATATCTTTGTGGGGCTGAGTTCTTGGGATTGAACAACAGAGAAGGCCAGAAGAAATGCTAGAAAAATGGGTAGAGACATTTTTTTTCCAAGAGAGTTGGGAGCTAGCTAGAAAGGTTTTAAATTCAAGAGGTGTCGGCGAACCAAGAAGTACAAGGCTTTTGGCAGAAGGCTCTCAAAGCTCTTAACAGAAGAAGAGTTTGGCAAAGCGGCTTTTATAAGCATTTCAGGACTACAAGCACAAGCTCATCTTGCTGAACTTGCAGTCTGGACCAATTAAAATGAGACACCTAAGAGAAAGTGCTGATATCATTTACCAGGAAACCAAGTCAGCAATAGAGTTAATGGCGTTTGGTGTGTTGCAGTATTCTGTTAGGTTCGAATTCAATTCTCAGCCCTTCAATTAATCAAACCAACTACGCAGTCCCCGGCGTCACTGCCCAGTAAGTTTTCTGTCTCTGTCTCTCTCTGTCATTTTTTTAATTGATTTATTTTCAATGAGCTCTTTTCGATTGCTGGAAAAAAAAGAAGGAATGTAAGCTCTGTTTTGTGGGATTCGAGGATTGTGCTGATCTGGTCTCTTTCAGAAGCTATGGCATTTATGGGTTTTTTTTCAGCGAGATGTCTTGAATCTATTGGCTTGGACTACACCGAATTAGTTAAGAGTTACGTTCAAAAATCATAATTAACGTGTAGACAAAATAGCCAGAATGAAAAGAATAAAACTACTACTACTACTAAAGTGATGAAGGGGACGTTATAGTTAATGAGGTCACATGTAAAATTTATGAATTAGAAAAATGTCATTCTCTCTACTCAATGCTTCCTCAGTTCCTCAGTTCCTCTCCCCATCAATGATGAACGAAGCAGCTTGCATGACTAGACTACAATCTAGTTGGACAGGAAAGTGACACACTTCTTTTTATGTTTATTTTTGGATGGGGAAGCTTTAGGCTTATAAAGCATCGAGTTAGTCCATACTTGGGTAAGGCCTATCTAGTGAGTGAGCCCAATCCACAAAATCAGTCCAGATAAAATACCACCATGATGGGTTTTTGTTTTATTCATAAATGGTAATGCAAAAAAACTCAGAGTGGGAATAAAAATAGGACAAGTATAATAACTTGGAATGAATATCTCTACCACCAAATTTTCACTCTCCCACTTGGCTCCCTCAACAACCTAACCTAGAACTAGAATATATCTAGGAGATAAATATCATCTCATTTGTTAAAATGCCATGAAAAATAAACTATTGGTTTTATAAGATTTTTATCTTGATTAGAAAAGGTATAAAAAAAAAAAAAACCCAGTGTAAAATTTGGTATTAAATCATAAGAACATGTCTATTATGTTGATAACTTTGATAAGAAAAACAAATATTAGAAATTTTAATACTTTATTTGAGTATGGTAGTCATACATACTAGAAAAACATAGCATAACTTTTTAATATTCTTTTGGAGAAGCAAGTGATTCTCTCTCTCAAAAAACAAAAAATGGAGCAAATGAATTTGATTCCACAGCCAAAACACACATTTATCCCATATTCTCTCACTCAAGGGTAATTGGACAGGAAAGTTTTTAAAATAATTGGGTATTTTTTTCATCTACTATAAGGTTTGAAACCACAAATTCATCAAAGCAACATCGTCCCCTATCCACTATTCTTTTACAACACTCATAGGTGAAAAGTCTCCTCTGATCCCTAAATAAATTGAAAAATACAGTATCATCACACATGTCCACACCTGGGCACTTTGCATACTTTTTCTCATTAGCAATGTCTTCGCGCGGTTGTTAGTCCATGTACCACCATATATAGCTGCTTCACTACCCAAGAATAAGACCAATAAGACAATGAAGCTATAAGATCTTGATGACATGGTGAATGAAAAAGATAATCCCTCCTGTTTTGGTTGGAGAGATTTTTGGAATGAAATTAATTTGTAGAAACATAATTTCTTTTGGTTTTTAACTGCATTATGTTACATCTTAGTATAATGCAAGTCATCAACGAAGCAAGTTTCTTTAATGTGGGTATTAATTACCTTGATTTACACACAAGTTACCAGTAATTCCTCTCCTTTGTAGAAGTCATTTCCTTATTATGTGAGTGTGCGTATATATGTATAATGCATGTGCAATAAATATCATCTCATGTCATCAATCAACATGTTTTGATACATTTTACGATATATTAAATGGCTGTAATTTATACTTGTATGCTCCTCCTTCAAACAGTTTAATGGTGAACTAGATAGAATTTTCATGTCATCAATTCGCTGTATACACCATTTTAGCATCATGAAAATGTTTGCATTAATCTTCATTTAGACATTAGGAGTTTTTTTTTTTTTTTTTTTTTTTTTTTTTTTGGGGGTTAGAAGTGGTTATATGTTTGTAAGGCATGGAAACTATTTTCCAAGCAGTAGAGTACTAGTTTTACTTTCTTCCAAATAATGAAATAAAATATATAATGATATATGTCTACTATGTAGATTAAATGTGGCTTGATAATATATTTGACATTTTTCTGATTTGCTTGAAAGTCCAATCATCATTCCACATTTAAGCTATTTAGTAGACATATATCAATATACATTTTAGGCCATTTTTTGGACCCTAGAAATAACTCCCACATCAAAATTATATATCCCTTCTCTATTTAATTTTTTGAAGCAGCCCCTCCACTTAAATCAAGTTTTAGCATATATATCAGACCTTTTCCCCAAAACATAGTATGGAATACTCACCATCTTGAAACAATGATTGGAATTGTTTTTTTTTTTTTTTTTTTTGAGTTTTTTGCTTTATTAAAGTAGGAGGATGGATTTATAATAGGAGTATGAAATGTCCATCAAGTGGTTTATAATCATATCAATTACATGCTTTCATAATAAAAACATGAGTGTATATGCATGACAAATCATAAAAATCCTATTTTTTCGCTAATGATGTGCTATGTAATTCTTTCTCATTAATAGTAAAAATTATTTTAATCCACTCTGAGTAATTTTCTTTTGTTTTAGTTTCCTTAATTGGAGTTTTAATAAATCTGTCAAGGTTGTTATAATCATATTCTTTTTCTTTTTTTTTAATAGAGTTGTTTATAATCATACCATTCACATGCTTTGTGGTGACTCTGGGGTGTACATATTGAATACACGACCAAATCATAAAAATCCTATTGGTGTTTCTTTCCTTTTACTTTTACTTTCTAGGCAGACTATGCTTTAAATGGTTTTGTGTGGTGTAAAAATATTTTATAATGGTTGAATTTAGTTAAATAATATTCTAGATATTTTTATTTCAGGTTAAATTAACTTGACCTACTTAATTTAGCTCCCTTGTACCTTATCACATAAACAAAATCTGTCACTTATTTATTGAAGAAAGCAAAGCTATACTTCCATGCTAGAGCTTCTTCAACAGTTTGCAGAGCTAGCCTTTAAAGAATAGATTTTTTTTTAATGAAAATTTTATGTATTAAGAATATAGATTTATATACAATAGTCATTTTTTTTTTCCTTTTTTCTTTTCGAAATAAGATCTTAAACTCTTTGGAAAAGCAAGACTGTGAGGGAGGTCTTGATCCCTTTAAAGTGGTTAAAATGCAATACTAATTAGAATATAATTTGAGAATAGAATTGACTATATAGTCAATTTTGTTATTATCCTCCTTTAGGTCAACTGGCATCTCTTAATCTGCCCTATTAGGGGGTTTAGGATTTGAATCTCCTTCTCCAATTTAATGTGGCAAAAAATAATATGTAATTATCTATTTAGAAAAATAGTAAATTCTTCAACCCAATAAGGCCTCAATAGATTAGTGAAAATGATAATAGGTTTTATACTAATTTCATTCTAATCATAAAAGTTTGGTATTTAATGATCATGTATACATGCAAAATGTAATCAATTTTGAAATATAGTGAAAAATATAATTACATTTGTTATGACCATGTTGTAAAGGTATATTAGAAGATATTGGGTGGATTAAAGGGAAGGAAAAGGCAAAGGTAGATAAGAACGAAAAATTATTTTCATATATGTTTTACATTTAACCTTCCTTCTCTTCCCTACTTGCGGAAGAAATTAGACATTTAATTAGCTCAGCATCGTTATTGTTTTACTTGTGCTATTGATGTGTCAAGGAGAGAGAGTGAATTAGACCTAGAACTTAAGCAGTGAGTTGATCTAATCATAATAATATTTTAGGGATAATTACAATTACTATATATATATATATATACACACTTAAAAGTTAAAACACGAAGGTACTCTGTGATTTGGTTTGTGACATTTAGCTCCTCTATGCTTGGATTTGTTAGTCAGTTTGATTAGCTTGAACATAATTTGAAGGTGTAACAAGCATGGTCCTTAAATTTGAAATCCTACACAAGATCCAATTGTAAGATTCTACTTTTTTATATATAAAAAAAAATAATAAAATGAAAAATGATGAAAAATAGTAAATTCTTCAACCCAATAAGGCCTCAATAGATTAGTGAAAATGATAATAGGTTTTATACTAATTTCATTCTAATCATAAAAGTTTGGTATTTAATGATCATGTATACATGCAAAATGTAATCAATTTTGAAATATAGTGAAAAATATAATTACATTTGTTATGACCATGTTGTAAAGGTATATTAGAAGATATTGGGTGGATTAAAGGGAAGGAAAAGGCAAAGGTAGATAAGAACGAAAAATTATTTTCATATATGTTTTACATTTAACCTTCCTTCTCTTCCCTACTTGCGGAAGAAATTAGACATTTAATTAGCTCAGCATCGTTATTGTTTTACTTGTGCTATTGATGTGTCAAGGAGAGAGAGTGAATTAGACCTAGAACTTAAGCAGTGAGTTGATCTAATCATAATAATATTTTAGGGATAATTACAATTACTATATATATATATATATACACACTTAAAAGTTAAAACACGAAGGTACTCTGTGATTTGGTTTGTGACATTTAGCTCCTCTATGCTTGGATTTGTTAGTCAGTTTGATTAGCTTGAACATAATTTGAAGGTGTAACAAGCATGGTCCTTAAATTTGAAATCCTACACAAGATCCAATTGTAAGATTCTACTTTTTTATATATAAAAAAAAATAATAAAATGAAAAATGATGTATGAAGTGTGCATTTGGCATTGCTTAAAAAATCAATTTTTTTTACCATTCAATTTATTTTTGCTACTATTGATGGGTTCCATTGCATTTTTTGGTACTATTTATGAGTTCTACTGTACTATTTCAAGCTTCAGCTACCTTTTAACTTTATTTATAGTACTTTCAGTAAAAAGTTTTCAGTTTCAGCTAAATAAACTGTTCTCAAACAAAAAAAACTCAAAAAGAACAAAAGAACTTAGAAATATTCCTTATGGAGAATATTAATACTTTTATCTTTTAAGGTGGAAGCCTATAGGGATTTTTTAGAATAAATTAAAAAAAAAAGTGGAAGTTTACATTTTTGGGTATATGATGATAAAATTTTAATCTATGATGTCCATTCCATAATAATTCTTTATAATTTATTAGAATTTTTATTCAACCATAAAAGCATTTACCAATTAAGTTAATTAGAACCCACGAAGACTTACATTAAATCTGTATTTGGATTAACATATATATATATATATATTCAATCAAAATTTTGTCAGGTTTCAATAAATAAATTTTTTAATAAAAATAATAATATGAAGGCACATTATCTATGAACATGGCATGTACGAATTCCTATTAGTAATATTGCTTTTGATAATTGACCGCTTGACCACCACTCTTTTTGCCGGTTGTTGTAAAAGCTAGACTTTTGGCTTAATTTGTCTCTCTCTTTTTTATGAGTTGTCCATGTCTTTCCTCAAGCCAATTCTGCTTCTCTAACTTTTGGGCCTCTCGTTGTAAAAACTAGGAAAAGAACAATCTCCATCTCCTCAAATCTCTCTGCGGTGTCTTAGTCTTAGTCTGTATAAGTTAGATGGGGTTGGTACTTAATTGGTTCATCCTTTTCTTAACTTATATCTGCCTTTAAACCCCCCAACCCTAGGATAGAGACTATAAAGTTTAAACTTTTTAAAAAGTAACCCAGGGTGTTGGCCGAGTTCGTTGGGCTCTCAGTGTCAAAGTACTTGTACTGGGCTCGACTGGGTGTGCTCCCCAGTTCGAGTCCTGCTAAAAAAAAAAAAAAAAAAAAAACCTTTTTAAAAGGTTATATGCTTTATCCGAGCAAAGGACCACATTGGTTACTGGGCTCGACTGGGTGTGCTCCCCAGTTCAAGTCCTGCTAAAAAAAAAAAAAAAAAAAAAACCTTTTTAAAAAGTTATATGCTTTATCCGAGCAAAGGACCACATTGGACCTTTGGCCAACCTGTATCACTAGCTACTGTGTTACTTGACAAATGACAAACCATCCTAACCCAAATGTAAATATCAAAGCTGATTATGATACTTAAAATATTATACAACATTCTTGCGTTTAATTATTTAGTGTACTCAGTGCATTACATAATTCTTTTATATAAAGAGAGGGGCGGAATCAAGAATTTTTCCTTGGGGGAGGCAGGTTAGATTTTAATGTCGATATCCACACACACATGCATGCAAATATATCTATACATATACGTATATGCTTAGAAAGTGTTGGGAGAAATGAGTAAACTAACATAATATGAAGATTCTTGATTCAATCTTTTTTTGAACTTCTTAATTATTATTTTTAAGTAACTTGTTAACATTATGATTTTTGAGTTTTAATTTAAATTTTTTTTTCAGAATTTTGGGGATGCTTACACTTAGTTACACCGGTGAATGTAATAATTTCTCCTTTAAAAGGAAGGAGCAGTATGAAAACTTTATGCAATATAAGAGGTTGGTCCGAGACCATAATAATGGTGGAGTTAGATGCCACTTTATCCCGCTGATTTCTGGAATTCTATGAGTAACATAAAAAAGTAATCATATTGCTTTCAACTTTGCTGTGGAAATGATACCCATTTATTATTTTAACATACGAAATAAGTTGGTCCCCATTTGCCCTGCTTTGTTTCCTCTTCTTGTTAATAAAAGTTTACTTATACAAAAAATAAAAAGACTAGGCCTAATCCAAATTATTTTACCAATAAACACTTGGTAATTTATTAGTTCTGAGCTAAATTTCAAAATTCGGAACTAACTAACCCGGGTGAACTGCAGAAAAGCTCAAATAACAGTGGCATAATTAAGCACAATGTAGGTTTCATCATGATTTTTAACCAACCTCTACTCCATAAGCACATGTTTTCGATTCACTAGCAATTACTAAAACTTATTACATGCTTCAACCTTCAAGTGCATTATCTAGCCCACTCAAAATCACATGCAAGCTCCCTTTTGTCGGTTCCACGTGCTAGTAAGGGTTCAGGAAATGTTTTGGACACTAGCTTTGCTCTGTTTGTTTTGACATTAATATTTTTTAGAAAATAAATTATTTTTCAAAAAGTATTTTCTAAAAAACTATCTCATTTTGCTATGTTTGGTAAAAACCTTAAAATGAGTTAGAAAAATATCTCTTAACTTTCTTTATTTAGTTTCCCTCTCAAAAAAAAAAAAATCATTTATTTAGTTTCATGTGAGATAGAGTTATTTTCCTTATTTAGTTTCAAGTGAGATAGAGTTGTTTTCTAGAAATTTTTAGCAAAAAACAACTCTATCTTATACTAAGCTAATAAGGGAAGTTAAGAGATATTTTTTCTTTGTTCAATTTTTCCTGATACTACCAAACACAGAAAAATGCAAAAAATTATCTTCACATAAGATTTTTTATTGAAACAAATGGATCGAAGATGCTATCTCATTCTCAACTCATTGCGCCAATTGCTTATTTGCTTATGAGCTGAATCAGCTGATTGGCACTTCTTGCCTCTCACCAAAAAGAAGGTCAGGGTTCATGCTCATGGAATATTAAGTAGCATTTGGGATAAGTGCCCCCAACCCATATATGTATAGTAATATAGAGAGGGTTATAGAGGAAATTGTAGTGTGCAACTGTGCATACATATATGATATATCTCCACTCCTTGCCAGCCATTACTCATATAAAAAGCATCTTGCTTCTGCAACACCAGAGGACCTCAAAACCTTCCAGACTCCTATTCCTATTGCCTTTTCTCCACATTTTGCATTAAAGTGAGAGTTAAAGATGTTCCTCTTCTTCATTTTTGTATGCCTTCTTGCTGCGTGTGTCGAGCCTCAAGAACTCAGCCCAGAAAACATATTTCTTCTGGCGGGACAAAGCAACATGGCTGGACGCGGAGGCGTTCCCAAGGTGAATGGTCATTGGAATAAGAAAGTCCCAGCAGAATGCAGTCCCAATCCTTCCATTCTACAACTCAGTTTGCACAGGACATGGGTTGTAGCACATGAGCCTCTTCATGAAGAAATTGACAAATACAAGACATGTGGGGTTGGACCAGGCATGCCTTTTGCTCATGAAGTCTTGGCAAAGGACCCCAACTTTGGGGTGATTGGTCTTGTGCCTTGCGCCATAGGGGGGACTAAGATCACTGATTGGGCCAAGGGAAGTAGCACTGGTCATTACAAGCAGTTGGTTGAAAGAGCTAATGCGTCTTTAAAGAGTGGTGGCAAAATCAAAGCGCTTCTGTGGTATCAAGGGGAGTCTGATACTCAACAACAAACTGATGCTAGATTGTATAAGAGAAGATTGAAGAGGTTGTTTACAAACATTCGAGCTGATCTGAACTCTCCAAATCTACAAATAATACAGGTATGGTTTTTATTTCATTTAATTTTTTATTAAAAAAATCAATTGGAATCTACATTGATTTCTTTTTTTAATTCTACATTTTCCTGCTTTAATTGCCAATCCTGTTTGAAAGTGGATTTATTGTCATGTGATGAAATTATTTTCTTTCGGATATTGGTTAGGTGGCTCTAGCGTCAGGTTATAACAACACTCTAAAAGAGCTTGTTAGAGCTGCTCAGCTGGGAATTGACCTCCCAGACCTGCAAACTGTTGACGCCAAAGGCCTGCCACTTGAACAGGATCATCTGCACCTATCCACAGCAGCTCAGGTTCGAGTCGGGAAGATGTTGGCTAATGCATTCCTTCAGTTCCCACACTGCAGCGGCCTCAGATGAGTTCCTTGCAACTTGCTAAAGTATCTGATATGTAAACAAAAACCTTGCCTGTTCACATCATTAGGAATTGGTCTGATGAATCTTAGCCAAGGAAGCATGTAGACATTCATTTTTATTTATGATTTTTGAGAAATATGTCAGAGTTTTATATGCATTCTGCATTAAAAAAACTGTCATGCAGGTTTGTATACAGTACCAGATTATGGGAAAGGTATGGTTAATCACGGCATATTATACATGTTGACAAGCAATTTACAGAATTTGCTTGTAATGGGGAAAGCGAAAAATAAATAAAATATATACATAAATAAAAGAAGATAAAAACACAGGAATAAAGAGGTAATTGGCAGGAAGACAGTGAAAGAAATAAACAATTCAAATAAATCAAATTGGGACTAAGAACCATGTTACATCAGGCACTATGAAGCAATGCTTGCATTTCTGGTAGCATCCTTCTCACATCCCGAACTTTACTAGCACTATTAGCAGTTTTTGCTTTAAGGATTCGCCATGGCCAACATATGTGCCTTATCTTAAGTCTACTCCGCTCCCTGCTCTCGGATTCCTCTAATTGTCTTGTCAACTCCTCGATTCGCTCACAGAGTCCTGCAGCCCTGCTGTCAGCAAGCTGCAAAGACCTCTCCGCTGCTGCCTGGGCAGCCATTGCAGCAGATACAAGTTCTTCTTTCATCTTTAATTTGCCATTGGACATGTCCAAAGCAGCCCTTGTTTTCTCCAACTCTTGCTTCAGAATGGCCACCTAGTAAAACAGTAATGCAATTGTAATGAATTTCAAAATTGATACCTATCAAGAGATCCAGGAACAGAGAGAGAGAGATGCAAAATTGAAGTTAAATTAATTTTATGCATTAGATTTCAGAGACTAATTTACTACATGAACAAAACACCCAAGAGAAAAATTATTCACCAAAGGAAGCTGTCTTCCACTAGCATGTTTACCAACACAAATGATTTCATTGTACACAAAACAATGACTTCCAGAAATGTCATAGTAGTACTACAAGGCAGAACTTCAGTTCCAGACTTCCAAGATCCAAGATGCATCAACTTCAATTTATAATTGTCACCCAAAAAAAAAAAAATACTATCTGTTTTACCTACCCAATTTCAACAGAACTCAGCACTCAACAGTATGTGTAGGAGAATAAAAAATGGTTCACCTGTGGACCTGAGGTTATGCTACTCTAATTTATAGCATATACCAAATTAAAATCTCAGCCCCTCATTTTATATGCAATTGACACAGAACACCTGTTAAAATCTGAGCCAGCTGTTCCCATGCGAATGCACATAAGCATGTCAAGTACGTTCTCACTATACTTTACCTTTGGCCTATATCATAAAAACATTTTTTTACATAAAAAAAAAAAAAATATATATATATATATATACATATTTTCCTGGAATCTTGAGTATGCCCAATGCCATTTCATAATCCCCTACAACTTATATACGGGTCATAATATCAAAATAGGAGTAACCCTGAACATGAGAGATAATTACAACTTAAGGTTGTCACTTGTCATATAGCCAACATTTTACCTTTGTTCATTAGTAGTAAGAGGTTTCAAAAAATTCGGAGAATTAGGCTCCCATGACTAGCATACCTTAATTCATTCATAAAATCAGACAAGCTGTTTGAGTTGCCAAATTATTCACAAAACAAACTTCTAGCTTCATGCATGGAATAATGATTGCATTTGTTACTATAATAACATCATGAGACCTCTAAGTAATGAACAAGCAGACTTCATGAAAAAACACCATAAGCCAAAACTCTAACAAGCAAGAAAGTGTAGAACTAGACAGCTGATGAATCTATAAAGCAACAGTACATCAACAAAAACTGACATCAAAAGACATAAACTGTTACCACTTTGTCACGTTCTCCAATTTCTTTTTTACCAGCTTCCACTTCCAACTCGCATGCTTCCCTCCATCTAGCAACCTCAGCTTCAGTTTCTTTTATTTCCGTAAGGAGTTCTTCAACCTTACAGCAATTAAAGGGATAATGTCAGAAATAACAAGGGTTTGCTAAAGGAATGAACCAGAAAATTTTCAAATTCTTGATAAAATAGGTATCACATTTTGAATTAATGCCCTCTCTCTATCTTCCAACTCTTTGATGTAGAGAGTGTTTTCGGTAATTTGTTGAGCTTGTTTCTCTGTAAGACTCTGCAGGCGCTCAGTGTCTGACCTGGCATAGACTAGATAATAAGTACTTGAAAACCAAATATTAAAACATAAATATCGTGGGGACAGAAGGTAGTTGAAGATGTCAACAACCATAGAAAGGTCCAAAACCAGAAAAATATTCATGCAAAAACATGTTTATAAAGCAAGCCATGTACTCTTTCCTACACCACCAAGTGGTCCGTAAATGAATGAAATGTTGATAAATCCTAGATTAATTGCTATGTACTTTTTGCAGTTCTTTACCATTTCAAGAACTGTGCAGTCATGTAATGACCAATCACAATATCAACAAGAAGACGGCAACATATATGTTTTATTTTGGACCTCAAAATTTTGACAGGTATTCTCCATAACTTGTCATCTCATGGAAACTCACCATAGTTGTGTTTAGAACTAGTAAAATTAACACAACACTTACAGCTGAAAATTTTCTATACTAAATGCAGGAGGGGGGTGTTTGACGTGTTTCAACTTGATTTTCATCTTCAGTTTAATTAAGTGTGTAGAGAGATCAATTACATACTCATTTCTTTGAGGATATTATAAGATCAAGAAATTTAGAGGCCGTTTGGATTGCGCATTTTGCACATTTCAGTTTCAGCGTTTTGGGTTTTTTTTTTTTTTTCTCTTCAGTGCATGAACAGTAAAATCACATGAATGAACTGTGCAGAGACAAAATCACTGTTCATGCACTATAGCAATACTGTTCACGTATTTGAAAATATTAAAACTGGGTCCCATGATACTATTCACACATTTAAAAATTATTTTAGTACAGTATTTTCAGTTTTCAGTTTCAGCAACAATAAGTTCAATCCAAGCAAACCCTTAAAATCGAGACGGGATTTGAGCTTCAACTGGGTCATAGATACCATGTATTTCAGAACCATGCAAATTTACTCAAAAACGGGGCATCATAATTTATGAAATATATAAGAGAACTTTCACTATGATTGAAAAAGTATTCTTGAACCCACACTCCATGGTTGAGTTGAATATTAGTTTGATGTAGTCCATATATTGGATGCTTTGGATGGCATGTGATACATCCAAATATCACTTTTTACATTTTCCAAATGGATAATTAAAAAGAAAGGTTCATTTCAATACTGACTTTGGTGTACCATAACAAATTCAGTGAACTCGTAGGCTTACTCCTGCAGAGATTCAAAAATAAAAATAAAATAAAAAAACTCCTGCAGAGTATATCTCTTTTTTTTTTTTTCTTACAGGGCTTTTTTTATTATATAAAACTGTCTTTGAAAGACGCAGTAAACTACACAAAGATGTATAGCCTAGGCAGGAGCATTAGAGATTTAGTGCAGATGTCTGTGTCTCTGTGTGTATGTGTTTGGGGGGGTGGGGGGGGGGGTGTGGAAGTTTTCCACACTACAATGTAACAATTTCACCTTGCTTCATCCCTCAGAAATAATTTTATCTCCTACTCGCTATCTTACAATCAAATTTGGTGCAAATTATAGGATAAAACCATAATATTAATGCCAAGTGAAAATGCAGGCATTTCAGTTCAATAATGGCGTACCTAGATTCTTCCAAAGATCTTCGCAATTGAGTGATTTCTTGCCGCAAATTCTTCATTATCTTCTCCACAGTTGAGGCCTGGTAAGGACAATGAAGGACATCAGAGCAATACTTATCCATTTATTGGCATAGTTAGCCAACAAACTTTGTTCTTTGGATAAACTCACTCTTAAGGTCACAAATTGCACAAGAAATTTCACACACTTTCCTCCTAAATGACTTACCATAAGGAAGATCTCACTTCAAGTACAAGTAGGAAACTGAATGCCTCAGTTGGAAGTCAAGCATATAAAAGACCAGCTCTATTTATTAGCAGAGACTTTTAAGATAGACTTCAAGTGTTACTATTTACACTTTGACCAAAAAGAGGGGATTCTGTTTAAGAAAAAAGTGACCCTTTTAACATTTTCCGAGGATTAAAAAGGTGTTGTCCTGCCTATAAGGGTTGTTTTGTTGAGTTGATGATCACGAAGTCATTTTTACATAGATAAATTTCTTGGCTCAACTACTTACAACATAAATAACCAAACAGAATTATGAAACTCGAGCATCATATATGGTAACATGAAAATTGAAATATACAACAAAAGAGAAAGAAAAAAAATATCATCAACCCGAATCCTTAACGTAAGCTAGGAATCTAAAGGCGAGAGTGTTAGACTAACTATGCAAACAATGAATATGATCGGTATAAGCTAATTTCCCACAAAACAAACAGTGCAAAAACAATAAATTTTGAAATTTTAAGCTCAAGCCAAAATACCCAAATTCCAAATTGTGAACATAGATTAAGGGGAAGCTCTCAACATACCAAACTAACAACCTCCTCTTCACACTCGCTATCCGACTTCTGACTCCCTGCACTCGAACTCACTGCAGAACTCTCTGGCTGCTGCTCATTGCCCCCACCTATCATCATAAACCCGAAACCAACTCTCTGCAAAATAGGAACCCTTCTCTGCTCATTAGTCCCCTTCAGCTTATTCAAGCTCTTCTCCACCGCCTCCTTCTCCACCAACGCGATCCTAAGCAAAGTGTTGATGTCCCGATTCTCCTCCGTCAAACTCACCACGCTGTTCTCCAATTCCCTCTTCTCCTTCTTCCTCATTTCCTTGTACTCTCTCACCTTTACCTCCACCTCGCTCGCCAGCCTATTCATTTCCACTATTTCCTCCGATACCGCCCTAAATTCCTCGCCTCCTTCGCCTATTTCGGACTCAACAATCGCTGATTCGCGCTCTTCTTCGACCTTCTCTTCGTCTATGCTCTCGATTATCTTGATTAGACTCTCCTTCGCTAACCGGAACGAATCCAAGCTCTTCGACAAGTAGTCGTTTCTCTTTTCGATTTCGGTTTCCAATTCCTTGACTCTTTCTCTAGAAACCTCAACTTCATTCCTGAACTCCTCTGCTTTCCTCAGTTCCTCGTCGAGCTTTTTCGCGAACTCGTCCTCTTTTGCCTTCAGCGAAGCTTCGAGCTCATCGATTTTTTCCTTCAGAGAGTCTCGCTCCCTCGAGATTTCGGAAACGAGTTTCGTCAAATCGGCGTTGTGATCCACGGCGTCGTTTCTTTCTTGCCGGACGAGAGCTAGGGCTTGTTCGGTCGCCACCGACTTCGATTGGAGGCTGAGATGGGATTCGCGGAGAGATTCGAGGTCTGCACGAAGATCATCGTGATCGGAGAGGTGTTGGGGGATGGTGGTGGGTGAATCTGGGCCGTTGATTTGAGAATCGGATGGGGTTTCAATAGTGATTTCCATGGTCCATAGAGTAGCGGGTGATTAGAGATTTTCATGAAGAAGATGAAGAATAAGAGAGTTTTGGAGTTTTGATAGAAATTTCTTTTTTTTTTTTTTTAAAACAGTTTTTTTTTTTTTTTTTTTGGAGGGTATGATAACCAAAACAGTTGAAAATTAAAAAAGAATAAATAATATATATGTACACTATAGTGTGCGAAGCGTGTTTTGCGTTTTCCAAACGCGTTTGTGTTTTTATTTTCTTCTTCTTCATCTTTTTCCTTCCATTTTTTTTTTTTTTTTTACTTTTCAGCATTCCTAGAGGTGTAAAGACTGATTTTTTACTGTTTACGGTTACTGTTTAATGAACAGTATTTTTTTTAAAACTTTTCAGCGTTCCTAGAGACGTAAAGGCTGATTTTTCACTGTTTACGGTTACTGTGCAGCTACTGTTTAATGAACAGTAACCGCACTTATTGACTTTTGTCCATGAATCATTTATTATCTTGTCTCCGGTAGATAAATGTCTAAGTTTTCAAAACTATGTTTAAATAAATCTATTAAAAATAGTTTTGGAAATAAATTAGAGGTATAATAGAAATATTAGTAAATTAATAATTTTTAATTTTAAAAATAAGACAATAGTTTGAGACATCCCAAAATGAAATAAATGACAAACAAATTGGTACATGTAACAACAATATAGACAGGTAAATAACTGGTTCATATTAACAAGTAAGATAAAGTTAATTGGCTTGCCCGAAGAAGTAAAAACATTGGTTTAGCCAAAAAATTTATTTTCTATAAAAAAAATATTAAAACTTTTATAAAATAGTATGTTAGAAAATGTCTACACTCATTAATAAGAACCATTTATTTATCTTTTTATATTGTAGTTATACTTTATTTTTTAAACCAATGTTCTTAGGGTATTAGTTAACTTTTTAGTAAATATAAAAAAAAGGTTAGGAGTCTAAAAACTCTAAACTCCATTAGTTCTTTTTTTGTTAAATTTGATCAAACTTTTGATGGCAAACTACCACAAATCATATCATACTAGGGATGAAAAATGGGTGGATTTGGCTCATTTGGGTGGGTCACAAAATGGTATGATTATTTTATACCATTTTGTGAGTTTTGCCACCTGATCATAATTTTTTAAAGCAATGATTATTACACACTATCATACACATCCCATTTAGAGTGTGGACATCATTAAAACAGCGTCGATATCTAGCTTTACAAAATGTGGATGTTGTAAGAACAACAATTAGTGTAATTTTAATTATGAACAAGAACCCCATTAAAAAGCTACCAATACATACTTGTATATACAAATGATAATGGATGGAAGGATTGACATGACAAAAATGCTAGTAAAATCAATGGTTAAAATGACCCCAACAAAAATTAGAGACAAAAATGATAATTCACCCAAATTAAAAATAGCGTAATTTGGATTTTAACCTAAAAAAAAAAAAGTTGGATTAAACTTTATAATCAATTATGTAATTACCTCTTCAAAACGATAGCCATTTTTTTTAATAAAAATAATGCCTCCAACAGTTTTGTGACCCCCCTTCTCTCCGATTATTTTTGGTAAGTAGATTAGTGACAATCAAACATTACATTTTTTATTTTAAGTGGTGTGCTTTTCACAGAGCTCAAGCCACAAGTTGAACCAATCTCTACAGCAATTTTCCACTTGGTGAAATTTGCAAAGCACCATGGTTCATCAAATTTCTCTGTTCACATTGGCATTCGAGCCACCAAATACAAAAATTTTGACAAATGTTACAAGACCTTTTTAATTGATTTTTTAAGACCTCATACACATGCTCGAACTTTTAGAAAGAAATCTAAAATGTGCATGTTAAATTCACATTAATCATATACATTAGACTATAATCATAAGCTACTTGGAATAAAGTAAGCATGTGTAAGCATCTTTTACACATATAGAACAAGTCTTGGATTCAGATTGTAATTCTACTTTATTAGTCACAAATACTCTATTAGCAGACACATTTATTATGTTTAATGACTACAAATAGGATAGTTGTCAAAATGAGTATGAAATTGATTATGGTGCTACAATTATTTGTCTCTTTATTAACATGAAATTCTAAATTTGACTAAAATCCTAACTTCTCATTAACCACATAAAAGTCTCATATCTTTTTTTTAGGAAATAAGTCTCATATCTTTTTAAATTACTGAAAAACAAATGTTTTCAACAAGTCTCTCTCTCTCTCTCATTTTAAGGCTAGCAAATTCATATTATCATTATTCTGCTAGCCACACTAATATTAATCGTGCTCAATAAACAAACTTCAAGGGCCAATAATTTATTTTGGTATTTTTAAAATATGGATATTTTCATTTCAATTATTGATATATGTAGAAAGATCTGAATGAGTGTGAAAAATATTTTTTTTAATCAATTTTTTTATTATCTCAAAGTCAAAACTTTGGCTTCAAGGCTCTAGTAACATTCAAATCAGAAGGTTAGGAACCTTCAACGAAATTAGTGCATGTCTAATATCAACTTATTTAACTTTTTGCTCACTGAATCAAATTCCAAAATTTTGCATTCCATAATCCATGCACAGTTTACTTCAAGAACTTCCCAAATTCCAAGAAAATAGTTAAAAAAAATAGGAAATAAATATTCCACTACCTTAAAAAAAAGATAAAAAGTTGTACCTTTTAACTTTTCCCTAAATATGAATGGAGGTTTAAGGGTTTGGAGTCTAAAAACTCTAAACTCCATTATTAGTTATATTTTTGTTAAATCTGATCAAACTTTTAAGGGCAAACTACCACGAATCATATCATACTAGGGATGAAAAATGGGTGGGTTTGGCTAATTTGGGTGGGTCACAAAATGATAGGATTATTTTATACCATTTTGTGAGTTTTGTCACTTAATCATAATTTTTTAGAGCAGTGATTATTACATACTATCATACACATCTCATTTAAAGCGTGGACATCCTTGAAACAATGTGGATATCTAGCTTTACAAAATGTGGATGTTGTATGAACAACAATTAGTGTAATTTTAATTATGAACAAGAATGCTATTAAAAAGCTACAAATGCATACTTGTATATACAAATGGTAACGGATGGAGGGATGGAAGGATTGAGATGACAAAAATGCTAGTAAAATCAATGGTTAAAATGACCCCAACAAAAATTAGAGACAAAAATGATAATTCACCCAAATTAATAATAGAGTAATTTGGATTTTATCCTAAAAAATAAAAGTTGGAATTTAAACTTTATAACTGTGGGGCCCGTGGGCCTGATAGCCTTGGCCCATCGTGTAGTAGGCCCAAGACCCACACCGAGGAATACTGACTATTCAAGGCTAAATTGGGGAAAGCCTCTTTTCCCAATCCACGCCAAGGACCTCCTCATCCTCGGCCTGACAAGGATGATTTTTGGGAAAGACCAGGCTCAAAGTAAGCTGTCACTCTCGCATTTAATGCATTCACCTAATCCCCCTGGCCGCATTAATGGGGATATAACCCTTTAGCAGGGCAACGTTGATCAGAGTAAACCACTTGAGTACTGATAAGGCCTCTGATGGGACAGACAGCCAGAAGAGAGGCAAATGGATGATCAACAGATGGAATAAGGAGATATGAAGATGAAGACTATATAAGAAAAGCAAGTAAAGTAAAAGAGAATAGGGGGAGAAAGAAGGGGAAGAAAAAGGTCTCCTCGGCCATGGGCCGAGGAATATCCCCCCAGTTGTAAAGAAATTCTAAGTGTCTTTTTTATAAAAGAGAGTTCATGCTTAATGATCGACGGCCAGCGCCTAAACCTTTAACCCACTCTCTATAAATTTATTGTTTGGGCTTGTTGGGCTGAAAACTCATTCATACTCAGGGTCAATCCAAACTGAATCCCTACAATTGGCGCCGTCTGTGGGAAGGATTAGGGTGCTGGCCGGCGTACCAGGCGATTATTCTAAGTAGTCGTTTTACAGTAGGTTAAAAAAAAAAAAAAAAATAGAAGATTCGACAGTGAAAAGAGAAATCTTGATATTATTATTTCATAAATAGAAACAATACAAATTACAATCAGAGGCTCAGGCAGGTGTGTTTCACAAACAAATTTACAAGCTAATCCTACCAGCTATTTCTACAATCAGAGGCTCCACCCGCCCTAAAAAAGCTAGCCGGTGGGAAGTGTCAAGCCGTCTCTTTATTGGTATAAAGAAAATGGGAGAGCTTGACACAAAAGGCAGGGAAGGGGGAGGGCCATCATGTTTCTAGGCCACCGACAACTCCCTTCTCGGCGTGGCAGAGCTGGAACAAAGAGAGGAGCAGATGCAGGGGCTCCGGGATACCTTCCCCCATGATGTTCCCTTGATTCTCTCCAATCCTCACGAGTGTTGGCCGTTGGAGACGGCAACACTCGAGCACCGCCCATGAGGTGAATTCGCACGTCTTCTTCGTCGGGGGTGCGCTCCGAGGAGAGACGTTAGGTACTCTAACAACATCCCTCCGGGCCACCTTATATGGCGTCATCGGGGTTACACCTAGATTTTGTCGCACCGGAAGCCCAGTGGGGGCTGCGGCCATAATAGCTCTTGGCACGGATGTCCTCACACCCGCCCAAAGCCGCCTCATATTTGCCAACTCCAGTCACAATTCCGGCGGGGTTATTAAAAGGGATTGGGAAGCTGGAAGGAGGTGTCTTTTCTGTTTGTGTTGGGAAGTTCATGGATTGTGGAGAAACTATCTCCTCACCTTATATAGAGGATGGGGGTTGGTGAGAATTAATTCATGCAGAGTTCGAAAATAGAATTATCAGCTGGGCTAATAATGAAGCTACCAATTTCCAAGGAGGCCGCAGACCGTTGGACTCGTGTTAATTCACGAGGACATTAATGAAGGCGCGTTTCGCGCACCGAAGCGTCAAGCGCGGAACACGAACGGACAATGGGCGCTTCATAAATGAAAAAGATGGGGCCTTGAGCTGGAGGCGAGATCAACGCCACGTGTAAAGATCATAATCTGACCCAAGGAGGAATCATCTCCAGTAAAGCGGTCCGAGGACAAACCTCTACTTACAGAAAAATAGAAGTGGTAGACAGAACCAAGGTATTGCATGGTCCTCAGACCCAAGCCTATGGTAAAACTATTCACACCATTATACCTGGGTACTAGACAGAACCAAGGTATTGCATGGTCCTCGGACTCAAACCTATGGGGAAACTAGATACATTACAGAAAAATAGAAGTGGTAGACAGAACCAAGGTATTGCATGGTCCTCGGACCCAAGCCTATGGTAAAACATTAACATTACCGTTAAACTATTCACACCATTATACCTGGGTACTAGACAGAACCAAGGTATTGCATGGTCCTCGGACTCAAACCTATGAGGAAACTAGATACTTACAGAAAAATAGAAGTGGTAGACAGAACCAAGGTATTGCATGGTCCTCGGACCCAAGCCTAGGTAAAACTATTCACACCATTATACCTGGTACTAGACAGAACCAAGGTATTGCATGGTCCTCGGACTCAACCTATGGGGAAACTAGATACTTACAGAAAAATAGAAGTGGTGACAGAACCAAGGTATTGCATGGTCCTCGGACCCAAGCCTATGGTAAAACTATTCACACCATTATACCTGGGTACTAGACAGAACCAAGGTATTGCATGGTCCTCGGACTCAGACCTATGGGGAAACTAGATACTTACAGAAAAATAGAAGTGGTTGACAGAACCAAGGTATTGCATGGTCCTCGGACCCAAGCCTATGGTAAAACTATTCACACCATTATACTTGGGTACTAGACAGAACCAAGGTATTGCATGGTCCTCGGACCCAAGCCTATAGAAAACTAGATACTTATAGAAAAATAGAAGTACTAGACAGAACCAAGGTATTGCATGGTCCTCGGACCCAAGCCTATGGAAAACTAGATACTTACAGAAAAATATAAGTACTAGACAGAACCAAGGTATTGCATGATCCTCAGACTCGAACCCATGGAGAAAATAACTATCTGGAGAAAAACCAAAGCGTTACCTAGAGTCAAGCTATGATACGGTCTTTAGATTTATATTTGAAAAATAACAGATGATTTCATGAGACTAACTCCAGAATATAATACAAATATCGAGTAGAATATTATAGTAAAGAAAATAAAAGAAAATATCTGTAGTTGGAAGCGAAGTATTAAGCATTCAGTTCAAAAAGAAAGTATACAATTTCCTTACAACGCCACCGAGGCAAGAAACAAAATGAAATAAAAGAGAAAATAAAAGAGAAAATAAACAGAATTATCCTATGTCGTATACCAGTCTCCCGAACTCAGTAGACAAATTAATTCGATAAGCAAATCAAAAGGCTTTAGCCAAGGCCTAAGGGCTTTGTCTCGAAGGGTCCGCAGGAGGCCTCGCCACGTCTTGTGGTATTTCCTGACCCTCGGTTCTAACTCCCCCCAACGTTCTCTAGGGTTCAACCTCCTCGGAGGGTTGGTCAGCTAAAGATATATCCTCGGCAGTCTTATCGTGACTCTCAACCGCTGGTAATGAGGACCCCTCCTCGGGAGCAGCAGGGGCAGTCTCGCAAATTGCAATAGGGTAATATACCCTGTCCTCCCTCCTAAGGTTAGATGAGGCACCAACCCCTGCTTGGTTGAGGGCTTCATGCCAGGTCTGAGAACAGTAATGCCTGCACACTACAGGAACTTGAGCCCGAAGGGTGGCTTCAGTCTTAGCCACCCCATCTGCGAAAGTCTCCTCCTCCGCGTGTTCTACAGAGCGCTCAGCGTCTATTTTTGCAAATACTGCCTCGTCTTTGGCTCTCACAGCCTCGTCCTTGACATACTCAGCAATACCTTTCTCATGGATTGCCACGGTCAACTTTTCCTTCAGATAGGCAATGTCTCCTTTGGCAGTCTGTAGTTGACCCTCAACGTCTTACAAGCGATTGGTTTGATCCTCCACTTACTTCCTAGCCACGGCTAGGTCAGAGGCAGCAGTGTCCCTGGCCTTTGTCATCTCCTCCAGATCCTCGGTCGCCTTTTTTAGGTCGGCCTTAGATCTCTTGAGGGTATTAGCAGCTTCCAAGAACTTGTCACGCTCTTGCGCTAAGGCATTGCTCTAGCCATCGACCTCCTCGTCTAACCTGAAAAGAGCCTGGATAGCCTGCCAATAAAAACAAGTAACTCCGTAAAGAGAAAGGAAAGTACTAAGCGACAAAATTCGAATAAAGTAAATAGGTGCCAAAGGACCCACCATGCCTAGATATTTCTTAAGGTCAAGGACAACCTCTGACCCACTCATATTTCTTAGCTCGGCCATGTCAGTGGGAAGAAAGAGATTTCTCCAGGGCATCGGCTACGAGAACCCCCTCGGCTCCTTGAGATTCCCGCATCGATGCGTTATCCATCAGGGGCTGATCATGGAGTGTGGCAGCGGGCAGCCAGGCTTGAGCCTCGGACTGATGGTCTTCTTACCTTTCCGTTGACCACCAAGCTTCAGTTGCTTTGGAGGCCTGCGAAATCTACCCTCCTCGGGCGGGGAATGGGATTTGCTCCCATCCATTGGCTCCTTACCCTTGGAAGGTCTCTTCCTTTTCGAGTCATGAGACTCGGTCTGAGGGTCTGATACTGTGGGGACAGAGGATGACCTGGTTTGCACAGTTAAAATCTGGGGCGGAGGTACTGGGGGCTGGGGCTGCGACTCTTCCGGTGCACGCTTCTTGGAACCGCCTTCGAGCAGGTCAAGAAGATTGGTTTGGGACTGTCTTTTTAAACCCATCTCAGCCTGAGTACCAACTCTTAGGGACCGGAGATCGGCTTCGGACAGATGAGGGTCTCCTAGATCACCAGAGGGATTCTCGGACTGATCAGCTAGGTTGAACACACTATATTCGTCCTCAAAAGAACTCAGTTCAACCACCTCCCTTGCCTTCTTAGATAGTCCTTCCTCGGCTATCGTTACTTGTACATTTTGTAACAAGATCCACTCCTATCCAAATTTGTCTTCTCCATAGTTCAAATTCATGGACCACCACAGTTCATTTCATATAATATACATTCTTCACATACTAAAATAAATATTTATCCAAAAAAAAAAAAAAAAACTAAATGAAACATGCCATAATCATCAAAATTAATGGATTTGTACCATACCGATATGTAAGGTCCAATGATTTCATATAAGTCACCAAACTAGTATGATTATGTCCCTTGTAACATTTCAAATATGGCCAAAATGGACATTTGCCAATTTCGCCCAAAACAAGTAGCAAAATGCCCATGTTTTAAACTCGATTTTTTAAAAATCGAGTTTCAATGAAAAACTTGATTTTTAGAAAATCGAGTTATAGGCAAAAAACTTTTTTTTTTTTTTTTTTTAAAATTACATGGAACTCGAGTTCCATGTAACATTTTGCAAGTAACTCGATTTTCATTAAATCGAGTTTTTCATTGAAACTTGATTTTTTTTTTAAATCGAGTTTCAAAACTTGGGCATTTTGCTAGATAGTTTTAGAACAAGAATATTTTGCTACTTGTTTTGGGTGAAAGAGGCAAATGCCTATTTTGACCTTTCAAATATCCATCGTAATTTATCTTGTGGCAGTCATTTTCACGTGTTTTGACAATTCTAGATGGTAAACACAATTTGAATTCATAGAAATTTCGCCTCTTTTACTTCTTTTCTACTTCCTTATCAATCACGTTCCCTTTTTATTTTCTTTGTCCCACCGGCCACTCATATGAACTTTACTTTTTTGTTTATTAATTTATGTTCTTTGTATGATGAGTCATTGGTGTGCACATGTATCATTATATGATCGTTTCAATTTCCTACATTCTCCCATCATTTAAGATATGCAAAATGATGCCAAGAGTTTTATATCTAAATAGACACATTTTATTATTTTTAGTGAAGATACCTAAGTTTCAAATATCCCTTTTCTTAATTATCAACTTATTTCTAATAAATTTTGCTCATTATTAATAAAAGAAAAAAAATGCTAGAGACAAACTATTTAATTGCTCTAAATAAAATGACTATAAAATTTAATCATGTTAACATTAAAAAAATAATTACTTATTATCAATAAGGAACTAAGGATTACAAAGCTCAAAAGAAGTGCTAATCACCCACAATGTCAAGCTGCTTTCATTATTATGTTCAAGAAGAATACCATAATTATCACTTTCCAATAAATAAAGCTAATAAAACAAAAAGTATAACATAAATTTTTCTGAGTGCGAGCCCATTCAAAACAGAAAATAATAAAATAGAAAGCGCAATTAGTGCTTTATGACTAAACAAAAAGTAGAGCCCACATGTCAAGTTGAAAGATACCGATAAGATTCGGTAGAACCCAATTACACCACGTAGTCCATGAGATTCTTTTGCCCAAAGACTTAACCAGAAGTTTACCATATTATCGTATGGATTTAAACAAGAAAGCCTTCTAACTTTCTCTATATAAAGGCTCGTGGACTTTATAACTTTCTTGTCTTGGGTACTAACATAGAAATTGGTTTACCTAGAAAATTGAAGTAGGAGTTTCACAAAATTTCTCAATGGGGTGGCCTTTAGTTAAATCTTTGCTGTGGTCTTTACTACTCTTTGTTCAAATTCATGAGCACAGAGCTTGTATTGAGGAAGAGAGGACGGCTCTCCTAGAATTGAAAGCCTTTCTAAAATCCCACACTAATTATACCAAGCCCCTTCTTCCAACATGGGTTTATGAGACAAAGGGTGAGTGTTGTAGTTGGGAGCAGGTCACCTGTAGCACCACCACTGGTCATGTGATCAATCTCACGCTCTCCAATATAAACGAAGAGCAAGATGACGGGGAGGGGACTTGGTTCCTAAACATGTCCTTGTTGCAGCCTTTCAAGGAGTTAAGAATTCTTGATTTATCTAACAACGGAATTTCTGGTTGGTTGGAAAATGAAGGTATGTGAGCCTTTGCTTCTACTATCATACACCCCACTCCCAAAACACACACACAAACACAAAAGAACTTTATGCTTAATAGGAAAGGCTTGGGTCAAGGTAATTCGATTCGATTAAATATCCCAAATCAAATTTAAAATATTATAGTTGGTCATCTGCTCTCAATTTGATTAATTAAATTTATTTTAGAGGACGGGTCATTTTAATCATTTAGATTAGATATAATTTCTCTCTATTCTAAACTTCTTCTTTGGAATCTCATTTTCTCTAAACTTTAAATACAAATATTTAGACAATAAACTTTACATATGTCAAATATATATAATGGTAATTTATTTAGAAGTATTTAAGGAGCCTCATTATGATGTTTCAAATATTTATGAACAAATCATTGTTTTCCATATAACATCATATGTTTACATCACTCTAAAATATAACACATCATTTCCGATTTGCCGTATGCATTGATTAATAGACATAAAATGGTTCCATCTTGCTTCTTAATTACTTTCTCTCAACGTTCGTTAAAACCAAATAAAATGGTGCAACAGTCCTTGCAAATTCTCTTATTATATATATATATATATAACCGAAACTTCTGGAACTCTCACAATTTTTCACGTTAGCACAATATTTAAATAAATTATCATTTTATTTAAATAAAATTATTTTTGTTTAATCCAAACTTAACAAGGAGTGAAACTCTATCTCTCTAACAAGTCCAATTTAAACTCAGACATATCATTTTTTAAATAAAATTATTTTTGTTTAGTCAAAATTTAACAAGAATTGAAACTCTATCTTTCTAACAAGTCCAACTTAAACTCAAACTCATCATTATCATTTTTTTTAAACAAAATTATTTTTATTTAGTCCAAACTTAACAATGAGTGAAACTTTATCCCTCTAACAAGTTTAACTTAAACTCAACCTCAAACGTTGATAAAAAAAAAAAAAAAAAAAAACTTGAATAAATCCTATATTAAGCTTATCCTACACGTGGCTTCATTTGGATAAATATAAAAATCATCAACTATTGATAAAGTTCAATTTCTTTAGATAATAGAAGAATTCTATTGCAATTTCTTTAAAAGGTAATTTTCATAAATAAATCATCAAACTCTTTTTAGCCGTTTTTTACAAAATAAAAAAGCTTGCAATAATTGAAATTATTCTTTTAAATATAACCCTTTTTTTTTTATATTTCTCTACTGTTTAGTCATATATATAATTTTTTTTTTTCAATAATTTTTATGCAGTGAATCATCTAATTCTTTAATATTTTTTGGTCTTTTAGAAGTTTTAATAGTTAAATTTTTTAGTTTTTTTTTTTGGCAGTATTTGAAATTGTTTGACAAATTTTTTGTAAGCATAATGGTAATTCATTTAGAAGTATTTAAGAAGCCTCATTATGATGCGTCAAATTTTTATGATGTATACAAATTGTTGTTTTCTATATAAAAACATAGGTTTATATCACTCTAAAAGATAACACATGTTATTGCCGTATGCATTGACTAAGGGACACATAAAATGGTTCTGTCTGGCTTCTTAATTACCCTATCTCAACGTTTGTTCAAACCAAATAAAAAGGTGCAACAGTCCTCGCAAATTCTCTTATTATTTTTTGATTTCATCCCTTCCTCTCTCGACCCTTTCTATCTCCATCAAACCCAGTTTGCGCCAAGCATTGTTTAGAAATGAAGCATCTTAAATAAACAGTGTTGTAGCGCCAAAAATGTGGGAGTGCTCTGTTTAGATGAGCTCTAATTTCAAGTATCCAGGACCAGCGGCTGCGAAATACGTGACTCATATATACCCGCTATCGTAATAGATTACAGAATTCCATGTGTATAACTTAACTTGGAGTTGTTTGGTCAATTTAAAAACTCGTGTATTATTTATATTCTTTTGGTATTGCATTCCAATGATGCCATACGTTGGATGAAATTTGTACTAAACTTGATATGAGTTCTCCTCATTCATAGATACAATGATTATGAACCAAAATTTTAAACTAAGGAAACCATTTTTCCTGTCAAAAAATTATTTTGTCTAATTTTGTTAGAGCATGGGAATGGCTATTGTTATATTCGTTAGCTAGGAGATAAAGTTATAAATTTTTGAATGTTATGACAGAGGGTAGAGGGAGCAGGGAAGCAGATTTTTTTAAAAAGTCAAAAAGGCCTAACTCTTTTTTTCTTAATTCTTTTTTATTCAAAACGACCTAATTTTTTTTTTCCTTTTTTTTTTGGAGTCAAAATATACGCGTAAATATTTTAGTTTTTCTTTTGTTATTGAATAATTGCTTTAGTATTTTATTGCTTTTACTTGTGTGTTATGATCAACAAACCAATTCAAGAACACCAAATGACGACAATAAATGCCAACATTAATAAATTGTATTTTATATGGTTCATTACTTGTTTTTTCTTACAAATAAATGTTTGTAAAATTAGATTGTAAATTGTTTCTTATTTTAATATTATCCTTTACTTATGCTTTCTCACTAATTGCTACTGTTACAATATTTGCATCAATCAATACAAAATAGAAAAATGTATCAATTTTAGACAGTTAACTCTCAAAATCATCTACATTAGTCATGTTAAAAATTTGTAAAATTTACAAAATTACTACAGTAATTGTGTAAATTTACACTAACACAATTCACTTTACATATACTCCTTTATTCTTTTTGGTATCTCAAGATTGAAAGAAAATAATTGGTGGTAGTTATAGTATGTGAAGAAAAAAAAAAATAAAAATCAAGAAAAATTGATATTTTAATGTAATGAAGTGTAAAATAGATAATGCGATATGAAATTTTTTGAAAAGTGAGTAAAATAGAAAAATTAGGCTCTTATACTAGAATAGATGAAATTTTTTATACAATTTGATGTGAATATTTTTACTGATACTTTATCTTTTCTTTAACATCTACTACCAAACACCTATAATAACGGTGGACTTTGACCTAGACTTGGTCTTGCTCTTGGCTTCTTAAATAAGAAAGGCAAATACAATTGCCAACAATTCATATTTATATGATAAAAGTGCATACCTATGGCTTACAATCATAAAACTTCACATCTATCCAGAAACATATATATCTTTTTTAGAAACATATTTGATTCTTGATAATTTTTTTTTTTTGAGAATGACTTTCCGCATTTTGTTGATAAATTTAACAACGGATTTTTTTTTTTTTTTTTTTTTTCAGAATCCAATTATTTATCAAAAATGAGCAAGCTAACACAATTAAATTTAGGAGGTAACAACTTTGACAAGGAAATTTTAAGATCCTTAGGTGCCCTCCCAGTTCTTAAATCTTTGGATCTAAGTTTCAATAACATGTGGCCTCTTTCTAGCAAAGGTACGTGTATATCTAAATTTTCTTCGCAAGAATACCATGAAAAAGTTTATACAAAACTGAAATCTTATTCATTTTTATCAAAATTTACTCTCTTCGTGTTAAAAGGCACAAAATGCTTCAGTGCGAATACTAATGCTTTCGATATATGCAAAGCAAATTATAGTAGTAGTATGCCTTCAATATTCAATGAGCATTTTAACCGAAATTTTTGTCCATCCCAATATAAAAATGTGTTTAGTTCTACTAGATCTTTCTTTTGTACTGTTTCAAGCTTATATATGAAAATTTGAATATCTCTTCATCGGTGATGTGTAGAACTAGTTTATCTAAGCAACTTGGAGGTCCTTATCTTGCTTTAGTATTTTATTGCTTTTACTTGTGTGTTATGATCAACAAACCAATTCAAGAACACCAAATGACGACAATAAATGCCAACATTAATAAATTGTATTTTATATGGTTCATTACTTGTTTTTTCTTACAAATAAATGTTTGTAAAATTAGATTGTAAATTGTTTCTTATTTTAATATTATCCTTTACTTATGCTTTCTCACTAATTGCTACCGTTACAATATTTGCATCAATCAATACAAAATAGAAAAATGTATCAATTTTAGACATTTAACTCTCAAAATCATCTACATTAGTCATGTTAAAAATTTGTAAAAGTTACAAAATTACTACAGTAATTGTGTAAATTTACACTAACACGATTCACTTTACATATACTCCTTTATTCTTTTTGGTATCTCAAGATTGAAAGAAAATAATTGGTGGTAGTTATAGTATGTGAAGAAAAAAATAATAAAAATCAAGAAAAATTAATATTTTAATGTAATGAAGTGTAAAATAAATAATGCGATGTGAAATTTTTTGAAAAGTGAGTAAAATAGAAAAATTAGGCTCTTATACTAGAATAGATGAAATTTTTTATACAATCTGATGTGCATATTTTTACCGATACTTTATCTTTTCTTTAACATCTACTACCAAACACCTATAATAACGGTGGACTTTGACCTAGACTTGGTCTTGCTCTTGGCTTCTTAAATAAGAAAGGCAAATACAATTGCCAACAATTCATATTTATATGATAAAAGTGCATACCTATGGCTTACAATCATAAAACTTCACACCTATCCAGAAACATATATATCTTTTTTAGAAACATATTTGATTCTTGATAATTTTTTTTTTGAGAATGACTTTCCGCATTTTGTTGATAAATTTAACAACGGATTTTTTTTTTTTTTTTTTTTTTTTCAGAATCCAATTATTAGCATACCCATTTATTATGTTTAGTGACTACAAATTGGATAGTTGGGAACAACTGAAATTATTATGGTCATAGATAATTCATCTCTTTATTAACACGGAATTTCAAATTTGACTAAAATACTAACTACTCATTAACAGCATAAAAGTCCCATATCTTTTCAAATTACCGATAAATAAAAGTTTTTCGCAAGTTTTTCTTCTTCCCTCTCTCATATCAGGGCTAGCAATTTCAAATTGGATTTGGGAATACTTAGGCTGCGTTTGAATCGGGTGAAAAGCATTTCCGGAAATGCTTTTCAGTATTTACGGGTGTTTGGTTGCGCACAACAAATCAATTTTCCGGAAATTAATTTTCGTTGACCAATGGTCAAGGCTGAAAATCAATTCACCTTGCATTTTCACTTCAAATCTAATTTTCCAGAAAAGAGAAACAGAGCACGAAGAGAGAGAGAGAGAGAGAGAGAGGAAGGAAGAAACGGAGAGCCCAGATCGAAGAGAGAGAGCCCAGCTCGCCGGTGCGAGTTCGCCGGTGAACCCATCTTCACAATCGCCACAACCCACCAATCTTTGAACCAGAGTCGGCGACCCACGAACCCAAAGCCCAAAACGTTCGACCCAGACCCAGGTGTTCGACCCAGACGTTCGATCCATCGCCTTCGACCTTCGACCGACGACCTAGACCTTCGACCCAGACCTTCGACGACCCAGACCTTCGACCCAGATGTCGTCGTCGACCCATCGCCAAGACCCAGACCCAGACCCATCTCAATTTCGTTTTTTAAACTCGCCGGAATCAATTTGTTGTTGTTGTGTTGTTGTTGTTATTGCCGGAATCAATTTGTTGTTGTTGTCTTCGGAATCAATTTTTTTTTGTTGTTGTTGTTGTGTCGCCGGAATCAATTTTGTTGTTGTTGTTGTTGTTGTTGTGTTGTTGTAGTTGTGTCGCCGGAATCAATTTTTTGGTGTTGTTGTGTCGTCGGAATCAATTTTTTGTTGTTGTTGTTGTTGTGTGGTTGTTGCCGAAAAATAGCATTTTCCTAATAGAACCAAACACATAAAAATATTTTTTACAATAATTTTTATAATATAACCAAACACTTGAAAATATTTTCATTTTAAAAAAAATAGCATTTTTAAAAAATAAGTATTTTTTAAAAAATATTTTACAAAACCAAACGGACTTTATTCTCTCATGAGTTAGTAGTGGGTTTTATTTATTTTTTTAATATTAAAAGTAATGTCTCATCCCTCAAAATTTGTAAATCATTACTCTGTCTGCCACATTGACATTAAGAGTAATAGTGCTCAATAGACAAATTTCAAGCGTTAATAATTTATTTTGACATTTTTAAAATATGAATATTTTCATTTCAATTGTTGATATATGTTGAAATAGTTGGTATGAACGGATGTGAAAAATAAATTTTTAATCAATTTCTTTTTATCTCAAAGTCAAAACTTTGCCTTTGAGGCTACATTCAAAACAGAAAGTTAGGAACCTTCAATAAAATTAACATCAACTTATTTAACATTTTTATTTACTTGGACTATTTTAGTTTTTTTTTTTTTTCATTTTTTATTAATTTAATATATTTATCTGTAGGGTCTGGATTTGTGGCCCAAGCCCAAAAACAATAAATTTGTAGAGCGTGGGTGATAGAGCTAGGTTAACTATGGAGCTAACAACGATTGATTATAACATGCAAGTATAAACCAGTATAAAAGTACACGTAAAGACCAAGTAGGTTCAAATCTGAAGAGACTTATAATAGATTGAATATCGGTTATACTTCTTTTTTTCTTTTTTTCATTTTTTTTTTTCATTAGGAACCCTTCTTCATATATCCTTCTCCACTACCATCCCTATCGTCCACTTGTTCTCCATTCAGCTCCCTACTTGAGTCTCTGTCATGTCATATATTTCCCTTAACTGTTGTGAATGATGGTAGCTAAAGTTGTACTCTTCAGAGGTCTTCTCCATATAAATGCGGCCAGGAAAGTTGTTGCAGTGCATTTAATACGGTGGTGACAGCTTTTCCTTCTAGATATTTCTCCATTCCTCTTATCTCCAGGCGTGTCTAAAACTTATCCAAATTGCTGAAGTCACTAGTAAATTCATTTGAACCCCCCAGATATTTATATGACCCCAAAATCCTTTCATCCGAGGATGATCATTTTTTCAGAACACTGATGCTCTCTTCGGACAGAGTTTCTTTGTTCTCATGTATCTTTCTTTCACGCAAAATGTCCCTCGACAATTTTAGCCTCCTCGGACATAGACTAGTCCTCAGCTTGAGATTTAGGCCTACTACATATGGCTGGGCTTTACCCACTCACATTATCTTATCAAAAAATTTTTAATATACTTATTTATATTTTAAATAATTATAAAATTAATTATGACGTCATCACGGTTCAACTCCGATTCGACTTCGGTCCGACCTTAAAAATCTTGAATCTTTCTCTTTTATGGTTCAATAAACGATTTGAGTCTGAAAACCCGCCTCAAGTCACAAGTTGAACTGATCTCAACAACAATTTTCCACTTGGCGAAATTTGCAGACCACCATAATTCATCAATTTTCTCTATTCACATTGACATTCGTGCCACCAAATACGATTTTGGTTGACAAAAATAACAAAACCTTTATAAATGATTTTTGTAAGACCTTATGCATACGCTAGAACTTTGAGAATGACATAAAAAATGTGCATGTTAAATTCACATTAATCATATATACTAGACTATAATCATAAGCTACTTGGATTTAGATTGTATTTCTACTTTATTAGTCACAAATAAAGCAAGCATCTTGCCTTTGACTTTATTAGCATACCCATTTATTATGTTTAGTGACTACAAATTGGATAGTTGGGAACAACTGAAATTAATTATGGTCATATATAATTCATCTCTTTATTAACACGGAATTTCAAATTTGACTAAAATACTAACTTCTCATTAACAGCATAAAAGTCCCATATCTTTTCAAATTACCGATAAATAAAAGTTTTTCGCAAGTTTTTCTTCTTCCCTCTCTCATTTCAGGGCTAGCAATTTCAAATTGGATTTGGGAATACTTATTCTCTCATGAGTTAGTAGTGGGTTTTAATTTTTTTTTTTAATATTAAAAGTAATGTCTCATCACTCAAAATTTGCAACATTAACATTAACATTAAGACTAATAGTGCTCAATAGACAAATTTCAAGAGTCAATAATTTATTTTGACATTTTAAAAATATGAATATTTTCATTTTAATTGTTGATATATATTGAAATAGTAGGTATGAACGGATGTGAAAAATAAATTTTTAATCAATTTCTTTTTATCTCAAAGTCAAAACTTTGCCTTTGAGGCTACATTCAAAACAGAAAGTTAGGAACCTTCAATAAAATTAACATCAACTTATTTAACATTTTACTAAAGTGAATCAAATTCCAATTTTTTCCATTTCATAAACCAGATGCAGTTTACTTCAAGAAATTCCCAAATTCCAATAATTAGTTAGAAAAGTAGGAAATAAGTACTCCACTACCTTAAAAAAGAGAAAAAAGCTGTACCTTTTAAAACTCATCACCAGCTCTCATCAAGTAAAAGCTTCCAAAAGTAGGATTAGGACAAGCCATTCCTACTTCCTAGTAGTAGTACACTCGCTTAAGAAATAGCCAGCGGTCTTTTTAAGCTACCTCATGACTCGGTGACGAACTCAGTGACTCACCCCCCGAGTCCTGAACCCCACAACCAATCCTCAGCCTCGGATCTTCCGAAACACGCAGATGGGTAGCGTTGTTGATGACGAGGTGGGAGAGATTGAACTTGGAGAGGAGCGAGAGAGAGAATTCGATGTGGAAGAGACTATATTTGTTGCGGTGTCTAAGAAGGTCGAGGAGAGCAAAACGATGCTGTTTTGGGCTATAGAGAACTTCGCCGGCAAGAGGATTTGCGTGCTCCATGTTCACCAACCTCAATTTGTAGCTGAACTGAGTGAGTCTTCTCTCAATGCTGGGTTGGGATCTTGTTTGGTTGCTGGGAAAAGTTTTTTTTTTTTTCCTTTAGAGAGAGAAGGGGATTATCAATTATGTAGATGCAGTCGAACTGGACGAATAAGTAAAAAGTACTTTTTGAGTTTTGGCTAATCAATGGATTGACAAACTCTCTTTTTTTCCCTCCTTTCTCTACACACTCAGTTGGATTAAGGGTCAAAGCAAGATTATATTCCTCATGAATAGTTTAGTTTTCTGCAGAATCCATTGCCTTTTTTTCTTCCCCCTCTCTCCCTCACTTCAGGACAAATAATTTATCCTTTGAAACTCATGATCCTATTTTCATTGCTGGATCTTTTCTACCAGTTACAGGCTTGATAACAGGTATATCAAGTGAACATAAGTCACAGTTATAAATCTCCAAATGATTTGGGTTCCAATTTTTCAAAGCACCAACATAACAATCTAAATAGGTAAAGGGCCTAAAATATAATAGCATCTAGCATAATTTCCCCTCAAATCCTAGATTGGTCAACTCAAATAGATTTTGAAATGCTGTGAGCTTGTAAAGGACTCAAAAACAGTTACTAACATCAACAAAACCCCTTAAGAGTTCTCATACATTCATGAATTAGAAGTAACCATAACAAAAAAAGTCCACAAATTTTATTGAAAAAACAATTATGACATCATAATATTGGTAATCAGTAATTAATTACGATGGGCTGTTCATACTTTGAGTAGTACTTTTCTGCTGCTGCCCCATGACTAGCCATCTAATATCGTGCCGGGCAACAATATCTACAATCCCTTGCTCAATGTTATCCGTCTCAATCCATACTTTATCTGCCTCTACCTGCAATTATATGTTATTAATATTTAAAACTCTAATCTATTCTTAACCCAATTACTAGAAGAGCTCAAAAAGTATTAATATGCATGTTTTGAAGTCCAAAATATAAGAAGCATGTCATAACATTTTTGGTATACGTTAACTTCTTAAAGAGCTATTAATTGATTCAAGTTGAGGAACTAAAAAAAGCAAAGATGAAAACCAAGAACAGCATTAGTAGAAGTGGTAAAGAATGACATGTCAATTAGGAAAGTAACTAAGAGTATGACTTCAGATAGAATAGAATGACAGAAAAGAATACATGTGGCCAATCCTTTGACTAATCTGTTGAGGATCCATACCCAACAGCAAAAAAAAATTGGGACCAAGGCTTGGTGGTGGTTGTATGAAACTTCTAAAAAGCTTTTAGAGCCCAATCAGAAATTCAAAGTTTGTACCCAACTGCAGAAAAATAATGCTTGATATTGCTCCTCAAAACAAGCATGAATTTAACAATAAATTCAATGCCAGTGAATACACGTTTTATATAAGTAACTAAGGTAGCAATTAAAAAAATCAAATAAAATAATACCCCTGCTTGCAGAAGAACATGACGATNTTATATTCCTCATGAATAGTTTAGTTTTCTGCAGAATCCATTGCCTTTTTTTCTTTCCCCCTCTCTCCCTCACTTCAGGACAAATAATTTATCCTTTGAAACTCATGATCCTATTTTCATTGCTGGATCTTTTCTACCAGTTACAGGCTTGATAACAGGTATATCAAGTGAACATAAGTCACAGTTATAAATCTCCAAATGATTTGGGTTCCAATTTTTCAAAGCACCAACATAACAATCTAAATAGGTAAAGGGCCTAAAATATAATAGCATCTAGCATAATTTCCCCTCAAATCCTAGATTGGTCAACTCAAATAGATTTTGAAATGCTGTGAGCTTGTAAAGGACTCAAAAACAGTTACTAACATCAACAAAACCCCTTAAGAGTTCTCATACATTCATGAATTAGAAGTAACCATAACAAAAAAAGTCCACAAATTTTATTGAAAAAACAATTATGACATCATAATATTGGTAATCAGTAATTAATTACGATGGGCTGTTCATACTTTGAGTAGTACTTTTCTGCTGCTGCCCCATGACTAGCCATCTAATATCGTGCCGGGCAACAATATCTACAATCCCTTGCTCAATGTTATCCGTCTCAATCCATACTTTATCTGCCTCTACCTGCAATTATATGTTATTAATATTTAAAACTCTAATCTATTCTTAACCCAATTACTAGAAGAGCTCAAAAAGTATTAATATGCATGTTTTGAAGTCCAAAATATAAGAAGCATGTCATAACATTTTTGGTATACGTTAACTTCTTAAAGAGCTATTAATTGATTCAAGTTGAGGAACTAAAAAAAGCAAAGATGAAAACCAAGAACAGCATTAGTAGAAGTGGTAAAGAATGACATGTCAATTAGGAAAGTAACTAAGAGTATGACTTCAGATAGAATAGAATGACAGAAAAGAATACATGTGGCCAATCCTTTGACTAATCTGTTGAGGATCCATACCCAACAGCAAAAAAAAATTGGGACCAAGGCTTGGTGGTGGTTGTATGAAACTTCTAAAAAGCTTTTAGAGCCCAATCAGAAATTCAAAGTTTGTACCCAACTGCAGAAAAATAATGCTTGATATTGCTCCTCAAAACAAGCATGAATTTAACAATAAATTCAATGCCAGTGAATACACGTTTTATATAAGTAACTAAGGTAGCAATTAAAAAAATCAAATAAAATAATACCCCTGCTTGCAGAAGAACATGACGATATTGATCTAGAAGTTCATGCATCTTTTGCCTTTCAACTTCCATCAATGCCTCAACATCAAGTTGCTTCACTCTATTACCATAAAAGTATCTATTCGCTGCTGCATATAACATTAACAAATTAACACAATTTTTTTTTTTTTGGAAAGTCATAGATATTCAAGATCCTAACATTTATAATCAAAGATATTAAATAACACCTACCCCAAATATAAACAGCTAAATAAGACTCAAAAAATTGCATAATTAATATCAACCGTAATCGTTTCTTTATACCTCATGTAATTTCACGAAAATTGACTTTGGCATTTTATATTAATTAAGTCTAGCCCAAAAAAAGCAAAACCCACAAAAAATCAGACCCCAAAATTCAATTCCCATGTTTCCATTTTCCTAAAAAAAAAAAAAAAAGCCCCCCCCCCCCCCCCCCCCCAAAAAAAAAAAAAAAAAAAGCCTTTGCTACTGCTTGCCAGCCAAAAATAGTAATAGTTGTTCAATGACTGATGACTCAAAGAACTGTGCCAATGCCCATTCCCAATTGTCTAACTATTGCCTAGTATTTTCTGGTTATCAAATGGACCTCCCCAAAATGTAATTTAATGCGGCTGATTTTCCCTTTTTTGCATTCAATTCCACTGCAGCACCCACTGCTTTAGCTAATTTTGCACTCTTTCCAAGTGTAATTTCTGTGTTATGTGTGGCCATGCCTAATGGTGTATTAATTGAAAGTAGATTCTTGTTTGTGATCAATCAAAATCTCTTACAAACCTGTTAAGGCCCATCTGCAAACATCATGTAATTTCACAGGTTTATATTGGTTGTGATTGCAGGAAACTGGTAGAGCTAAAGTCCAAAAAAGCAATTTTTGTATGCCATGAAGCACTAACTTCCTGTAACGTTTGGTTTGTTTGCAAGGGTTGCCTCATATACACGAGGTAATTTGATATTACCTTATGATTAATTTCCCTCTTTCTCTCTGGCAATGAAGAGCAATTGGTTGACATTATGAGTATTGACATTTTTGGTTTATTTGGATAGAAGTATTTTAAAAAGGAAGGATTTGGATTTGGATTTTTTAGTTTAAAGGACTTGAGTAGAGTATGAAATGCCACTTTTTTCCCTCTATTAATGAAATTTATGGATGGATTTGAAATGATTAGATGTAAGAAGTTATTTAACATCTTCAACATCACAACTGTTTATTTGAGCAAAATCTTCAAAGCTCAAACAAATCATCATGTGCTGTTAAATATATATCAAACAATACTAGCACCTGTTTTTTTTTTTTAATAAGTAATTTATACTAGAAATTGTTGTTCAAATCCCTTGATTTTAAATCCTCAAATCCAATAGCAATGTTAATTGGAATATTTAGCCTTGGTTAACCTTTGAATCTTTGAACTTCTCCTCTTGTCCATCAATCTTTTGACTTTATTGCCATTTTGTGTGCTTCTGATTAGGTTGATTCTTGACATAGTGGTTTTCTCAATAACTAATATATTGGATGTTCTTGAGCACTATGACAGTATTGTGACACAAACAGTATCTATCTACAGAAATTAGTTACATAAAAAGTATCTATACACAGAAGACCTATTTTTATGATATGGTTTGAACTAATTCGGTGCACCTAAATGAGCACTGAAGACCTATTTTTTATGGTATAGTTTGAACTAATTGGATGCACCTGGATGAGCACCACACTATCATGTAGCACAACACATCTTTGGAAATGATAAATGTATTAGCACATGCAGCATTGTCTTGGAGTTTGGAATCTACTCACAGTGGAAACTCTATTTACCTCCTTTTTCTTGTTGAAATTGGTTGCCTATTATCTGGAGACAAACGTTTACAGGAGCTGAATCATGGTATGGCTAGACAAGGATAGATAAGGCAGCTCATTTTGTGTAACAAGAAAGGATCATTTCTTCTAATCCACAGATAAATAAACAACAGATTGATGGGAATAATCTAAAATACTTTTATTTTTGGTCCTTCACATCCCCGGTTGTCCCAGCAGTGGTAGCTTTCTTGAAGATTCTTAATTTTGTGAAAGAGATATTATCTTAGTTCAAAATATATTGACTGTGCAACTCATGTTTGATTTAACACTGAGGCCTATAATTAAAGCTTGGTGATTGCCTTGATGATAAGTCATGTCTGTCTCCAAAAACATTGTCCATCATCTATTTCCATTATTTATACAAGGATAATTTGGATACAGGGGAGGCAGAAAAGATAAATCTGATTTGGAGATTGCTCCTCCATTGCTGCTGCTGAATTCAGATATGGAAAATGAGCTACCAGAGAACTTAGAATCAGAATCTCTCACTGATGAGCCGAGATTTCTTGGTAGGCTCACTAACCTAGATTGTTTTGCCTTACATGATCAAGTTCTCAGTGGAGTACTAGACGCATAACTTGTCAGAGAGTTGTGCAGATGCAGAGCAAGGTGTTCATGACCTGGAAAGAATCTCTAGAAGCTTCAGTTTACAGTGTTCATCACATTCAAGTTTGTCCACTGACATGTTGGTTGGCACATCAATGTTGACCTCATGGCCGACACATGAGGTGAGAGAAGAGGTTCTCCTTCACGTCACTGCATAATTCCTAATATGATTGCATTATGCATCATCTATTACTTTACTGGCATGGTAAAAGGATTATTTTTTGGAATGGGAAATCATTACATGTGCATTCCTATTCTTCAATTTAAAAAAGAAGAAAAGTCATGAGTATACGGAATTCTTGGAACTTTAGTTTCTGAAGGTTGGAGTAATATTGGAGCACGTGATAGAATTTCATTTGCTACATAAGGCATATAAATACACACACACACACACACTATATATATATATATATGCTGTCCAGCTCCAGTTTTCATAAATTCCATTCAAATCAGTGGTGCACACCTTTTTAGTTTAAAACACTAATTTTATTATTATTATTATTTTTTTGTAGGAGGAAAAATCTCAAGGACAAGAGGCTATTGGATTTTATTCTAGACTAGAACAAGTCATTAGAGATGCAAAGAGCTCAAAACACAGAGAATTTGAAGAGGTAGTTAAGCGATGGAAAGAAGAAGACAATGCCATGGAGGCTAGATGCAAGGCAAACTTTATATTCACCAATTGCTTCAATTTTTTTGGGGGTATTTTTGTTGGTTTATCAAATTTATCTCTCAAACTTGATTAAAATCTGTTCTGAATCAACCAAGAACCTTTTAGCTCAATGGCATAGCCTGGTTTCCTTTATAGGGAGAACCAAGGTTCAAATCCCCCACTCCCCCACTTGTTATAACAATTTATTAAAATCTATTACAAATCATATTTGTCTGAATATAGACATTTGTAGAGAACTGAGTAAATGATATGTCCTGCACTTGTGGTTTGAGCGGAACATGAATTGATCAACAAAACTGTTATCTCAATTTCTGGGGTAATTATGCCTAAAGTTAACCTTAGGGTTTGTCAACTTGTGAAACTTAATCCTCTCCTGATTCTAACTACCAAAAGCCTAATCTTGTGTTATATAAGATGTACAGTGATTTGGTATATGGATGGGGAATAGAGGGGAATAGAGGAGGTGCTCATTTGAAACATGGTGTGTTGGGGGTAGGGTTATTTATAGTTATGTAATTAGGAGTTAGAGTTGACCTCTAAAATAGTGTCATGCTGGAAGCATGAAGACACTTCTATTTAATTTCAGAAGTCAATTGTATTTTCACTATTGGTGATATTAATTAATTAGGCTATTAGCATTTTATTTAATTTCACAGAGTCAACCCTATAAAAAAAATAATTTTGTAAAGTCAAAGGTATTTTCATATTTAATATTTGGGCTTTAACCCAAGTCAATTAGGATTAGAGTTTAGTTCTAATATTTTATACAAGTGTGCTCTTGTGCTACAATAAAGAAAAGTTTTCGATGAATAAAATTTCAGCTGATATTTCAAATGGTCTAGCTAGCGCTATCTCCAGCCAACTCTAGGTGCTGAATCTCAGGTCTTATTTTCTCTTGCTTGGGGTTGATTCCAAGGTTTGTTTTATTATATTTTTTGCTCTTTTGGATTCTCAATTTCCTTGAAATTTTTTATTGCAATAATTTTGCTATCAGAACTCATTGTTCTGCATCAAACTTGGTATTAGAGCTTGTTGTTTTGCATCAAGTTTGGTATCAGATGTCGTCATTCTACATCTTAATGTCTTGGAATGAACCACATTTGGATTTGTGATTCCTTATTACAATTCATTAGGGTAGTAGCAAACTCTAGTCACTTTGGTTCAATGATGTATGCGTGTGTATATATATATATATATATTTTAGCTCTTTTGTCTAAGCTCAAAAAATATCACTAAATTCTGTGCAGGATTTCTATTTTCATCCTTTGCTAAGTAGAAAGAAAAATAATAGGAAAACAAGCAGCAGCAGTAAGATCATCACCCTGATGACATTCAAATGTAAAACATGTGTGTGTGAGTGAATGAATGCGTGCTGGCCTTAGTATTATAGATATTGTAGGTCAATTTCAAATGTTCACCAACAACTTTTTAATGATTGTTCCTTCTTACAGGCCAAAGCATTGGAAGACTTATGCGCTAAGGAGATGACCCAAAGGAAAGAGATTGAGGAAGCACTGACTAGAGAAAAGAAAGAAAAAGAAAGGATGAAGAATCAGCAGGATGAACTCATGAAAGAACTCCAGATGGTCCAAGACCAGAAATCAATACTTGAAGGCCGGCTTGAAGAGTCCAAAAGTACGGCACAGGAGTTAGAGGAGAAAATCATATCAGCTGTGGAACTCTTGATAAGTTTTAAGGAAAAAAGGGATAGACTGCGGATTGAGCATGGAAATGCAGTGGCAGAAGTAAAAAAACTGAGTAAATTGTTAAATGGGGAAGTTTCTAGCTTTTGCAGTGTACAAATCCCTACATTCTCTTTCATGGAGATCAATGAGTTAACTCATGATTTTGACCCTTCTCGGAAGATTGGAGAAGGAAGATATGGAACTGTTTATAGAGGAATCCTTCGCCATATGCATGTTGCTATAAAGATGTTGCCCTCCTATGGCTCTCAAAGCCAGTCGGACTTCCAAAAGGAGGTAAATTTCATACAAAGGATTTTTCCTTCCCCCAATACTGAAATTTTATTAAACTAGCTAATGCTGTAATACCAACCATATAATATGGTGGACTAAAGGCAACACTGTGTTGAATCTGTTGATGACCTTGATCATAATCATAAATGAAAAATTAAAAGCTTTCAAAAGAAAATTAACTTGTCCCCTAGGGTAATGTGTAGGTTTGGATCATGGACCAAATTGGCATGATCATGGTGCATTTTTATACATTGCCTCTCTACTACTTTGCTAATCCAATGACGTGATTGTACTATTGAAATGTTCTCTCGGGTTCTCTTTTCTCATGTTGAGGGAAAGATTTTCCCAATTTTATTTTTCAAAGATTGAGCAAACTAATTATCATTAGGATGAATGTTTGAGCATAAAGAAAGTTATCAGAAAGAAATGATCAAAGGTGGTTTTTGTTTTATCCCTGGTGCTAGACTTTTTGGTGATTATAGGATTTCTGTTGTTTCTTTTGTTGTCTAGTTGGGCCGGGTGGAAGGATGGCAATCATGGCATTTAAATCATACTATATGTTGTTAGACTTTGAGGCATGAAAATACATCTGCCTGTTTAGTCAACTGGTATCAGTTTGGCCAAACCCTAATTATTATTTGTTTTTCCTAAGGGAAAATTAGCATAGTTTCTGACAGTTCATTTCTTCTGTTGATTGAATTTCAGGTAGAGGTTTTGAGCAGGATAAGGCATCCAAACCTGGTGACACTAATTGGAACTTGTCCTGAATCTAGGTCACTTGTCTACGAGTACCTGAAGAATGGAAGTCTTGCAGACCACCTTGCCTGCAAAGACAACACTTCCCCACTTTCATGGCAAATTCGTACACAGATTGTTGCTGACATATGCTCTGCCCTTATTTTCCTTCACTCCAATAAGCCCTGCATTATCCATGGGAATTTAAAACCCAGTAAGGTCCTCCTTGATGCCAATTTTGTTAGCAAACTTGGTGACTTGGGCATCTTTCGCTTGATCCCACAAAAGGAACATCCAGCTTACACCACCAAATTATGTAATAACCTAAAGGGAAACTCTATGTATATGGATCCGGAATATCTTGAGACTGGAAAGCTTACACCAGAGTCAGATATCTATTCATTTGGAATTTTAATGCTACAGATTTTAACCGGGAGACCACTTTTGAGCGTAGTGAAGGATGTGAAATGTGCACTAGAAAATGAAAATTTCAATGGAGTGTTGGATTTTTCAGCTGGGGACTGGCCACTTGAGCAAGCCAAACAGTTGGCTCAGTTGGGATTGAGGTGCTGTGAGAAGCACCCGTTGAATCGGCCAGACCTTGTGTTAGAGATATGGCCTCTCCTTGAGCCAATGAAAGCTTCACGTGTTGCCTCAGCATCATGCTTGGTTTCCAAGAAGCTTCACCGTATTCCCTCCCACTTTATGTGTCCCATTTATCAGGTATGAACCATGAATCCAGTATACTGTATACCTCTTGTCATATGTTTTGTTTTGGAATGGCTCTTTTTTAGATTACCTCTTTGTGAAGTGTTTGGTTGCCCTTATTTCTGCAACCTGTCCAGTTATGCTATCAACAATTACTGCATGCTGCCTCTCATATGAGAAGAGGACACCCCTGCCATTTCACTTGTGTATGAGGAAATAGAAGTAAACTATAGATAGTGTGCTCTTGCCTTTTTTATAATATTGAGAGTACCTTTACCACTCAATAAGTCTAGGGATATAACATTTTTCACAACTGCTAATATGGTCTGTTGTGATTGGTGAATAATAAAAATGGTGTCAGTGGAGGACCTATACGAAAGTGATGTTGCTTCAATTACAATAGATCATGCCAGGAGTTGTGAAAATGTTTTGCCCCTACTCCCTAGTATTACTCTTGACCATTTTGTAGTGTGCTCTGATTGTTGATGGGCTTATCAAAGTAGTGTTTGTAGAACCTAAGGGGCTTGGTTTATAAAATCTTTCTCATGACCACGGCTACTGTATTTGACTTTGCAGGAAGTTATGACAAATCCACAAATAGCTGCAGATGGCTACACATATGAATCTGAGGCAATAAGAGGATGGTTCGACAGCGGCCACGACACTTCACCCATGACAAATCTCAAGCTTGAACACTGCAAACTAGTCCCTAATTATGCCCTCCAAAATGCAATTCTAGAATGGAATCAACAGTTATGATTTTCTTAATTCTTTTATACCTTATCATAAATATGCTGAAAATGTGATCACACCGGTCTTGATACTGATTTAACCTTTATACTTTAAAACACCAGTGTAACCTACATAACAGTGATGTATAGAACAATTAATTATAATAGAAAGGTCAACGTATATTTGTTTTTAAAGGAACTTGGGGCCTAAGAATGTTGGATAAGACGAGAGATGGAAGGTAAGCCAACAAGTAGGGTCTGCAATTGGGCCCACTTGTTGCATCTGAATGAGTTTATTCAACTTTGGTATAAAACCAACCAATGAATTAAAACCATAAGAGAACAGAGCTAGTCAAAGGATTTGGTATATTATATCAAGCAAAGAGATTTTTTTCCATTTATTTTTCTCTTTAAATTTTATGTCAAATTTGTTGAGTAACTTGGGTCAGGCTCAATCTGAAGCAGTTAACAACCTGTACAATTTGACGCCCAATTCTCTATCATTTGGACCCACATTCTTTATAGCTGAGATTTGAGAATAATAATACATTATTAACATGACCAACATTTAGATTAACATGATGACCTCAGTAGACCCAAATAGAAATCAAGGTCAAATTATCAGTGTGAGATTAAATTTTTCACTTTTTATATCAAAAACTGAAAATATGTGTTTGAACATTTGTACCAAACAGGGTCTAAATTTTTCACTTTCTATATCTCTAATCCAAGGTAGCTCTAAAAGGCTAAACATTTTTCCATTATCATATTAGAAAAAGAATGACTTTTAATATTTCATTGGAGTAAGGAAAAAAAAAAAATTCACTAACAAAGAGATACATCATACAAGCCTAGTGAATTATATCACATTCTTAAAAAGTTTTATTTGTTAAATTTTATTTTATAAACATTCCTAAAAAGTTTGATTTGTTAAGAAAAACAAACCTGTTTATAGGCTTTGTGATTTTCGGCAAAGCATACGACTCCCAGGCATAGGTTTCAGTTTCACATGCCCATCTACCGAACTTGGGCCTGTCCCTCCAAATCCCGACACCCTGTCAAGACGTGCTCCCACACTCTCTCTCAGCGCGTGGGCCAAAACCCTACTAAGGTCATCATCATGAGAAAGTTTTAGGAAACAAATCATATATGTTATAGTCAGAATTTTTAATTATACCCTATAGTTTCATAAATTACAAATTAAATTCTAAACTTTTATGTATTCAAAAATTGATCCTAGGGCACACGATTTGAATTGAAAGGGTGCGTTTAAATTGAAATATATTTAAAATTTTAGGTTTTAATTGGTAACTAATTAAATTACACAATTTGATTTTAAGTTTCAACGTTTTTTTTTTGTGATTTTTTTTTTTTTGGAAATTATGTTATAAAATCCAAAACATTCCATATTAGTTCCCATGTTATAAATTTGTAGATTTAAGTTCAAGTTTAATAATTTTTTTCTTTCAATTTGAAGCCTCTATCTAGCTTTTTCACTTTTATTATTCTAGTTAGTAACGAGGCAAAAACAACAAGAAGAAGAAACCTCAATCCTAATTTTATGGGGTCGGCTTGTGTTTCACTTTTAGTGTGTTCATAAATTTGATAACCATTAAACACAAATGATAAAGAAAAATATTTGCTTAGACTAGGAAATTGAAAAAAAATTCTTCAATGTTAGAAAATTGAAGATGTTTACCTAAGAGAAATACAAAAATTTATCAACATTTTTTTTAGTTTTTTTTTCCTAATCCATTACTATCCATAATAATAGAAATGAACAAGAAGATGGGCATACATTTTTTTTTTTTTTTTTTGAGAAAGGGCATACATTTCAAATTGAAGCAATTTCCTAAGTTTATAAATTATAATTAACAAAATCTTAAACCTAAGTTTTTTTTGTTTTTTTTTTTTTTGTTTAAGATAATCAAAAACCTAAGATCTTATATGAAACATAGTGTAAAATCTAAACCTAAATTTATGTAATTTTCCCTATAATTTATAAAATTATAAAGCTTTAGTTTGAAAACCCCATTAACTTTAGGGTTAAAATTACAATTTTCCAAAACCTTTATTTTTTCCACAGCCGAAAAGACTCAAAAAGAGGGTTCCAGTTTCGCCTTTATATTTTACCTTACAAACTCTCTCTCTCTCTCTTCGTCTCTTCTCTTTCTTTCTCTCTTTCGCTCTCATATTTTTCATTTTCTTCACGGCCGATCACTTTCTCGGTTCTTTCTCGGCGATTTTCCTACACGCCAAACACTCTTCCAGACGCTCTCTCCTCCGCCTCTAAATCTCTCCGATCTCCGAAGATTCTCTCTCTCGCCAAACAGATCTCCGCACATCTCAACTGGTACGTGAAAAAACCGATCACTCACTCTCTCTCTTCCCGCACGTACGTATACATGTTAATATCGTTGTATGTATAACTTCACCTGCTAATCTCAGATCACGAGCGCCGAAACCCTAACGAGCCTTGCTTTTCTAAATTGCCCGAATATTTTCTCTGCTTTTTGTGTTTATTTTTGGTTACTTCATGTTTTGTAGCTCAGATGAACTCTGGAATGCAAAAGAAAATCGTAAAGAACAATTTTTCTACATGTAGGTTTTGTGAATAGTGAAAAATTAGCTTGAGTAAACTGTGGTGGTTTGTGTTAAGGTTCATTTGAGAGTAGGATTGTGTTTGTGTTTTACTTGTGCTGATCATTTGGACAATGAAAGATTTGAAAATTTTCGTTTTCGTTTTGTTTATTTTCTTGGAAACCAAACAGAGTTTTAGGACTGTGATTTCGGTGATCTGATGCATTTCTATTGAGTTTCTATGCGATTGATTATCTTTCTCTTGGAAAACTCAATTTCCTGTTTATTGTTGTGAGATTTGTTGGCTAATTGTTTCTAGGGTGAGTTTAGAGTAATTGCTATTTTTGCTTAATCAACAAATCAATGATAGTAACTACTGTAATGGTTATCAATTGAATTTTTGTTTATTATTATGAATTAATGATAGCTTTGTTTTTAGTGGATCTCGGGCTTGTTAGATGTGTAGGTTACAGAACAATGTTGACAATTTGAGTTCAAAATTTCTAGTCCAAGATTTTTGCTGTACTCGTCATTGCCGAATTTGCAATACAACAATATAGTTGATTTTGTATTATCCATATATATATATATATATATATAATTGCTTTTGTATTAAGAAGGATAAAATAGTTTACGCGTTTCTTATACATGACACATTATGATGTTGTGTCTAAAGTACCAAAAGCTGTTTTCTCATATTATGTTGACTTATTTCTATTGAAAGCTTTTAGAGTGCCTATGTAGTCTTCTATTTTTTGCTAGCATTTGGCAAATATCATCATCAAACATGGTCCTACATCTATATTTTATTTTAGCTCTGATTCTTGTCTGTTCATTAGTGACCCGTGTTCTGAAATGATCATGGGCTGTATTATTCACAACTTCACATTTAGATGTAGAAGTAGAACCATGGTTTTTTGCATTTGTTAGTAAATTTATTACTTTTACTGAAGATATGCTATATACTTATTTTGATACAGATGTCGCAAAGAACTCCTAATCTATATTTGAGATGGTGGATATGTTTATGTTTTGACATTTCCATCTCTAACATAGACATTATATTTGCGTCTTTGAGTCTTGTTTGTAATGGACTGTTATTAACTACAACAACATGCCTTAATTTACCCAAATTTTTGGGGTTTGCTATGGATCCTTTATAGATTAGTTAGGGTCGTACATGTATTCTTGTTCTTCATTCTATTCTATCTGAAGTCATATTCTATGTTACTACCCTAATTGATAAGTCCTCTTTTATTGCTTCTACTAATGTTAATTTCGGTCTTCCTCTACTTTTTATAGTCCCTCAACTTATATTAACTCACTCTTTCTTACCGGTGCATTAATCGCTCTCTTATAAACGTGACCAAACTAGCTCAAGAAACTCTCTCTCATCTTTTCATCAATAGGAGCTACCGTATGTAGGTATTAGGCACAATGGCATGCTCTTTTGAAAATTTATTGAGTTAGAAGGTTTCCTATTTGTTCAGTTTCCAAATTGGTGTAGGATGTTGGATCATGTCAGCAACTGGTTGGTGGGCAGCAATCTACTAGAAGATGCATTATGCTAATCAAGATGTTCTATGCATTGTTTAACGTTAATGATCTTATAAATTTCTGACCCAGTGTATGATAATAACTACTTAATCATTCTTCTAGTATATGGGCCAAATACTGGATGATTGGTTCAAGTCATAGTGTTTAGGGTTGATAGGTTGGTCTTAGTGTCGTGCTGTCATTTGAATAAAACAGGACACAGTACAAATGTTCCAATGACTTGTATCTATTTCACCGGTATGGATAACATTTCAATCAAATCTTATGATGCTAAATATCATACTTGTATAATTTGAATTTGTTGCCAATTTATTAAAAAGGAAAAAAGAAAGTCAGGTTTTAAAGTTTTCCAATGTATTGGTGTTTCAAAGGTAGTGCAAGATTAAATGAATGTATTCAAAGGAAGTCTTGTGCTATATCTTTCTGCCTCTGGTTCCAAGAAGTCATGAATGTCAGTTCTTTTTTGCAAACTGTTCCGTTGTGACTTATCCCAAAAAGTGTCCTGTAATTTATAGAACTTTTCTTGTTTCCTGGAAAATGAATGGATGGTTGGAAATGACTTTTCTGTTTTAATTGTCATGCTTTTTTCTGCTGCACAGTCCTGTCAAATTACTTCAGTGTTTAAATTTTAAATAATTAATATTTTGTGCAGTGGCTTCTTGTGAGCTAGCAAACTTACACTGTGTGTTTCTAGATGCCAGTTGTAAAGCCCAAGTCCTCTAGTTCTCTAGAATTGATGAAATCGGAGGGAAATGATTCTTCAGACACTATCATCAGACAAGCAATAAAAGAGCCTCTTTTGTCTTTCTCAAGGCCCGGGGAAAGCCCAGTTCAATTGATCCAATTGCTTCATGCTTTAGATCAGCAAGGTAGTTGCAAATTATCATCAGTTTGAAAGTTTTAACAGCATCTTTTGGGTGGGTTGGTTGGCGTGGGGGGAAGGATTCTCTCGAGCATTGCACTGGTCTAAGTAAAATGTGGGAGGGTTAATGGGGTTAAAAAATTTATTAATCATATAAATAGTGGTGGCCTCCATGTAAAGAAATAAAAAGAATGCCTCTGAACTTGTACGAAATTCAAGATTGAAAAGGCTTTTGTTGCTTTTGCTCAAGCCAATGCTAAGGCCAACAGTGACTCTAATAAATGAATTTCCTTAGTAATAAGTACGTTTTTGGTTTGTAGCTACCATGAGGCATTACTTGATGTGAAAGCCATCTATTTTGATTTATCACCTTTCATTATTTTTGGCAGAACTACCAGGTTGGCCCTTACTCACTCCTCTGAAGGTGCAGATGCAGAAGTGTGACAAATGTTCTCTAGAATTCTGCTCACCCATCAACTACAGAAGACATATACGTGTGCACCATCGGTTGAAAAAACTTGATAAGGTTTCTTACTGTCTTACAGTTGTGATTATATGTTTATTATGCTAATAAGAAAAAAGGGAGGGAGGGGGTGGTGTGATTTTGCCTCTATTCATACAATTTTATTTTTATTTTTTTCCCCTATCCTTTTTGGGCCATTTGGAATTTGGACATTTCCAATTCTTAGTAATTCATATCAGCTCTGTTTCATGGTGTGTCAATCTTTGATTATTCTTTGTTTGGTTGTTTCCTAAGCAATTCCTGATGTTGTCTAAATTGTGTAGGATTCTACCAAAAATAGGGATCTGCTGGGGGCATTTTGGGATAAGGTAAATCATTATGTTAGCAGTTATTTATAGGATAAGGTAATTCTCTCTTTGGATGTTGTGCTCATTAATTATCTTACATGCAGCTCTCTTTAGAAGAGGCGAAGGAAGTGGTGTCATTCAAGAATGTCACATTAGAGGTAAGAAGCCTTCCTGTTTTTGTGCCTGTTTGTTTGATTTCTTAACTGCATAGAGTTATGTCGATATGAGCTTTCATAACTCAGGGAAACTGCCCTAAATACCTGTAATCTGTCTGGCGTAATTTATCCCCCCAAAAAAAAACATTTGTTATTCATGATGCTTACCAGGAGACACAATTGATGAATTAATTTATTTTTACTACCAATTTTCATGTGTTTCTTGCTCTATCCCCTAATTGTTCCTAATTGACATTCCTTTTCTAGGGAGTTCCAGGGTCTTCAATTGTAAAGTCATTGACAACACTTACTAGGAAACCGGGATTTTCTACTTTGCCACAAGTTTATTTGAGGGCTGGTTCTGCCCTTTTGGTAAGGGGTCATCCTTTTCTGCTAATCAATTTCTATCTTTCTGGTTTTATTTGTAATGATCTGCCACATTCTTTATTCTATGGATGTGACGTATCTGAGTCTTTGCAGGATATTATCCAAGCTCGACCTTTAAGATTCCCTATATCAGCCCAGGAATTATTTGGTATCCTTGATGTTGCAAGTGAAAACACATTTCTATGTGGGACAGCCGGATTGATGCAAAAGTATATTTTTGATGGGGAAGCTGGGAAGATTGGCCTTGAAACAAAGAACTTAGTTGCTTGCACTAGTTTTTTGGTGGAACAGAAATTGGTACCTCTCTGGGATTTTTTTTTTTTTTTCCCCTTATACTTTTTCAGTTGCTTGTAATAATTATGTTCATCATGATTAACTTGTCTTTTTGTTCTTGATAAGGTCAAAGCATGGCTTGCTGATCAGGATGCTGAAGCTTTGAGGTGCCAGAAGTTGCTGGTAGAGGAAGAAGAAGCTGCTCAGAAAAGGTATGTAACATCATCTCATTCATTTTTGTCTGGTTTTGGTTCTTGAACTGTCTAGTAATGCTAGTTGGTGTGGCAAATGAGCTATATAGCTCAACTAGCACCTCCTTTCGTTATAAGTTGTAGGTGGCCATGGGTTCAAGAACCATTTGGGTGTGTGTGTAACTTACTTTTTATTTTATTTTTTAAAGGAAAAAAAAAAAAACTAGTTGGTGTGTTTTTCCTATCTTTTCTTATTTCTTCCTCTCTTTTATGGAAAATCTATGTACTGATGATTATAGAGCCAGTCATTTTCCACGAACCTTTTCTTGGTATTGCTAGGAACTACGGATGTCCTGATCCTTGTCCTCCTTTATAGGGGAGTTACCAAGGATAAGTGGGCCTTTGTGTAGCACAGGGACAGATCTGTAAACTTAATTGGAGTTGCTCATTGTTGGCACCACTAGAACATAAAAACATTCACTTTTTCACTTATGCCTTGCAATCTCCCAGTTTCACAGATTGCATTTTAACAGTTCGTATTAACTCAAGTTATTGTAACCAGTAGTGAGAGTTGGATAGCAAATTTGCTTCTCCATGAGTGGATGTTTTTAATGGAAATGAAGATGCTTGTTCTTGTACTGATTTTAGTTCCTGAATTACTTTAGGAAAACTGAGCTCTTGGAAAGGAAAAGGCAGAAAAAACTCAGGCAAAAAGAACAGAAAGCAAAGGAGCAAAAACATGGGGAAAAGGTTGATGTTGTAGGGTTCATTGACAATACATCAGAGGCTATGCCTGTGCCACAAGAAGAAACATGCAGCCCTTCAGCTGCATGTGATTCTGACACATCTGTTCCAGAAATGCTGCCAGATCAAGCTCCCTCATCTTCTGAAGCCTTTCGACACACAAACTCTGATGAAGAGGCGGGTCCTGACTCTCAATCGGGTTATGGCTTTGAATATGCTGAACCTGGCATTAGCCAGAATGTTGAACGGAGGATGGTGCATGGAAGTGTTCGCCGGCATGTAACTGTTGCTCGATGGCAAGTGCCCCCAAAATCACAAAGGGCAGTGCCCAATGGTTTTCATTCAGGTCAAAATTCTCAAGCATCAAAGCTTGGGGTCGTGCAAAAGCATGGGATCCATAGGGATTTAAGGGCTGCACCAGTAGCCAATGGTAATAAAGTTTGGAGCCGAAAGCCTAAACTGGAAATTGATGGGGAGATTTTGAAAGCCAGAGTACAGAAAGAGGCAATAAATCAACCAGATCAAATTAAGAACCGTGAGGTTTTGATTGGCTCTATATGTGTTACACTTCGAAATTGTGACCAAGAGACTAATAACCTGGCTGGAGCTCGTGAAGATTGCCTGGCTGAGCATCAAATGCCAAAGACTAATATTCAGGAGAAGCCCATTAAACCTGATTCTCTTCTGAGTGGCACAAACCGATCAATGATTAAGCTTTGGAGGCCAGTGAGCAGGCATGAAAACAAAGGTCCAATGCCAGTTCAAAATGGCAATATTGAATCTGAACTGGACGTGACTGCTGAAAAGGACAATGATCAAAACCCAAATGAAGGTTGCTTAGGATCCTATGCAATGGATGATAATGATGGTGCTGCTAAGGAAAGCGTCTGTCCTGGAACAATGGGGTTTTCTATCTATGCTGCAAAAGCTTTTCTTTCAGAGAGTAAGATGTTTATTCTTTTGGCTATGCAATTGTGTGTCTGTATTAAATTTGATTTGGCAATTAACTTCCTACAATCTCATGCAGGATGGAAGGAGGCTATTACAGCTGACCATGTGAAACTGGTCCTTTCCCCGGATTCTGAGCCTCCAAGATGCCCAGAGATGGAAAATGATTCTGAATTAGTAGCATCTCAATCATCAAACTTGCACAAACGCAGCATTCTCGGTAGTGCAGAGAATCGGTTGGTTAATGCAGGTGCTTTTGACTCTTCAATCACCAGGAGTGTTAAAGAAAAGTACAGAGCAAAGCCTGAAAAGGGTGTCAAGAAAAAATACATTCCCAAACAGAGCAATGCTACCTAGTAGGGGAGGGAGAGAGGTGAGGTTTGTTTTTTGTTATACAAATGTGCACAGTTTAATTTACCGTCATTATATTCCTAGCAGAGGTTCCAGTTTTACAGATGGTCTTCTGTCAGAAAATTGAAAAAAAGTTTTGCCGGAAAATCTTTTTACAGATCAGTCCTTTTTTTTTCCTGTGGTGCCATAGCAGATTGATTGATTAGTGAGGTTCTTTTCCCCCTTTTGGCTTAATTGTCTAAATTTTTCTGTAATAAATTTGGTGTTTCAATTAATTCAAAGGTCTTATTTTCTTTTGCCTTGAATCTCTCTTTAAAGCTGCTCAATTTCCAATTTTGTTGTAATTTAAAGTCGTTTACAACTTTACAAGATTTCATCATCCCAGAAAACCCATATCCAAGATACCCTATGATATCATAGGTTCATAACAGAGCATAAGAATGTTAGTTTACCTTTCTGGCCTGTTTGGAAGTTAGGGGAGTAGAGGAAGTTAGGGAGTAGAGGGGAGGAGAGTAGAGTAGAATGGTTTCCCTTTATCTTGTTTGGATGTTTTAAAATTAGTAAAGGAGAAGAGAGTAATTAGTCCTTCTTCTTGTTTGAATGTTTTAAAAATTAGGATGGAGAAGAGAGGAAATGATTTAAATAGACAAATTTACTTCTATTTGAAAATGGACTTGCAACATTCGTCAATGATTAATTTATTAGTTTTGTAAAGTCTTGAACCTGATTATCATTCGTCCAAATCTTAGAATATGTTAGTGATTTTTTTTTTCTTTTTTTAAGGAGAAGCATAAATAAAATTAAAAAAAATAAAATAAAGTATATACCTAAAAACTAAAAAAAGAGTAAAAATTTTCGTCTAGACCCATAAATTTTCATTACCAAAAAAAGAAAAAAAAAGAAAAAAAAAAGAGAGTTTAGATTGACCAGTGAGGATTGCCAGGCCCAGTGGCACATTGATGAAAGGCCATGACAACACGGACCTTCAAACCGCACCGTTTTACTAAGGCAACGAGGTCCAAATGCCCTTGCCGATTGTAAACCCTAGGTTTTTCTCTCTCCACTAGTCCCCACCAGACCTCGACGACGACGCCTTCAACACTGGCGACTGATAGAGCTTTGAATGATTGCGCCATGGCCTTGTGACATCAGACTTGGCTGCTGGTACTAATGAAGTAGGCAGGGAGAGTGATGAACACCAACAATCTTAGCCTTCGGCATTGTGGCGAGGAGAATTTGTGGTAGAGCTTATACTTGATGTGTTCACTCCTACCTCCGTTGTTTGGAGAGATGAAGCCGCCGGCGCCGGAGTGTTTGGAGGAGTTGAAGCTGAGAAAGCTAAACAACAATGAGATTTAAATTTTTTTTTTCATTCACCTTAAATTTTCTCAAGAAACAAACAAAGATTATTTATATAATCTATTTGTAATTTTGTTAATTTAGAAAGGGTAAATTGGAGAATTCATTTGGTCAATAATTTATCTACTCTACTATCCCTCAAAATCTCTCCAATTTGGGAGAATTAAAAATGAGGGGTTAGAGGTAGTTAAAACCCCTCCTCCTCCTTCCTTAAAAAACTTCCAAACAAAGTAATTGAATTACTCTCTCTCTCTTTACACCACTCCCCCTCCTTTTTTAAATATCCAAACAGGTCATTTATGCCCATTGAAAATGTTAGTTTCCTCTCCGAATTTTTATTACTATTGCTAGTTTGAATTCAAATTTTGAGGTTCTTTCCTCCCTTTTTTAGGTTGGGTTTTCTTAGAGGTATTAAATACCTAAAGATCAGTGGAGGGTTTTCAAGACCAGATTGTAATTGATTGAGGACCTAAAATTTTACCAACTACTATCAAAACAACTAATAATAATGTATTTGTACGGTTACAATTATTAATTTTCTTCTAGAATTTGAGGTTATTTGTTTAGAAAGTGGGTACAACTAATAAATCTAGCAAATGACATTGTGTTTCAAACCAATAAACGTCGACAATCCAATACTTGTGTTAGAGTAGATGAAGCGATTAACTTAGTTGACTAATAAGATTTTCATAAAAGAAATTATTATTATTTTAGAATAATAAGCTTCCCAGTGAAAGTCGAACTTCTCCCTACTTTATCTTTGCATAAAAGTTATAATAGAATCGAATGCCTCTGACAAAATACCAGTTATGAAAGAGAACTGGAATTATTCTTCATTGCCCTATACAAATGAGTTACATCCGGCTGTAACATAAAAAGATGTATCTTGACAAACTACAACAAAGAGAGACGATTAATAGGACAATATGTGTCCTTGTAGTAATAAATGATATTTTCCATATCACGCCAAATGACCTTTTAAGTTAAAGAATTCATGAATGGATGTTTACAAATTACAATTCATTGTGAAAAGTACATGTGTCTATATATATATATATATATATCTTCTTGGCAATAGACTATACAACTTCTCGCATTCGTATTTTATCACTTTCATCTAATTGATGAGGCTAGGATATTTTTTTTCATCTAATGATGGCAAAAAAATAGGGTTGATAGGGCTTTGCTAACATTGGACGAAGAAGAATATCAGTCTCATCTCTTTGCTATTATTGGTTGAAGCAGAACATCAACCAGATGGAGAGACAAGATACACATACAAGAAGTGTCATGGATCGGTAAATGGTTTACCCTTCCTAAAAAAACAAAATTAACATCTTTATTTTATATTAATAATAATAAATGTAAAATGTTTGAATGGTTTTTACACTTAAAGGCCCATGCGTATGGACTTGAATAGGGGGAAAACAAAAAACAAAAATATATAGGGCTATGGATTGATAAATCATTAAAATGAGTTGTTAATGCGGTCCTAATTGTTGGGGGTGAAAAAAAAAAGTTCATTTAAAATCTAGAAGTTTAACATATATATATATATATGTTAAACTTTTTAAAACAACCTATCCAAACAAGCCCTTAAATCTTGAATGTCTCTATTATATATGTCAAAATGTGTCTGTTACACAGTTTTTTTTTTTTTGGAGAAAAAACTACAAAACTCTTGACAACATTTTTAAGACCATAAAATTTTAAGATTTTAATATTTAGATAAGAATTGTAATAACAATTGACCGTGGTTTTTTTTTTTTTTTTTTTTTAATCAATTTTCTTCTCGCAATGTCTAAATTCATTATGGATGTTGGAAAATTTCCCCGTCTGAATTTTGAACTATCCTTTTTTTTTTCACTGAAATATTAATGATGTACGAGCGGCTTTAAGATCTGGATCCTAAAAGCCTTTCCCTAGTTTAAGTGTCCTCCCCAATGGTTGTTAAGAAACACAGCCAGTATATATAGACATGCGCCACTTGAAGACTGGTCTTTTCAAGGGAATATTTCATGCTATCTTTTTCAGTAGAATGTCTATCCAACCAAAGAGTGAGCTAATTGATAGGGTTTCACCTAGCGTTTAGTTTCATTTAATTAATGATAATAATAATAATGGAAAACCTTATCTAGTTAATGGATTTAACATTGAATTTAATAGTGAATTCCAGGTAGCAAAAATTGAAAATTGATTAGTGTTTTAACTTGATAATAAGAGCAATTAACATCATAGAGCAGTTGTCGTAGTTTAAAATTCTATCATATCTATGGCATGTACAGCTCGTGTTAATGGGCTGTTTACCAAGCTGTGCTCACAATCTATTTGTTGTTGTGTGGGTATGGGTATCCTACAACGGGAAGTTCCTAGATGCAATTCTTCTACCTTTCTGACAATCTGCTAATGATTCCTGAGTAAGCTCTCTCTCTCTTTCTTAGTTTTCTCTCTCTTTTTGATATCTCACCCAAAAATGTCCAACCCCCTTTCCTTCCTCTCCCCCACTATTTGTAGGCTTGCGTAGTAGGTTTGTTATGATTGAGTGGAATGGCTTTTCGTGCAAGTGGGGCCCCTTTGGGATTATTCTTGACAAAAAGGGGTCCCACTTTGGGAACGGGTGTGTCAGTTTTGGAACTCGTGACTGATGTCGGATATTGTTTGGTAGGCGACCTCCCCCAAGGCATTACCAAGATACATTAGAGATAGACTCCGAGCAACACTAGACCCCGAGGTTGTAACAGTTCCCGAGTTGTCTCAGGTCGACCAATATGGGTCGGGCCCATGGTATGGCCCTCATGCGATCCATGGCTCGTGGGCCATCAGAAAATGGGCTGGTGGATCTGTTCATCATACAATAGCCCCCCTTGATTCCTTCCTCGTGTCTTAGGGAGGGAATCAAGGTTTCACATTTAATGACCAGTTACTTTTTGGTTATATCAATCATCAGTCATTAATTGCAAACAAGACAGCCTACATCTTTAGAGCGTGGGGCAACATGCTGTCATATCAAACGGTCATCATTACCTGACGGTTCATATACCGAGGCCACGTGTGTAACGGTTACAAAAAGGGGAATTAATGATTTTCCCTCCAAAAACTCATTCAATGCACCTCAGATTCTCCCTCTATTAATAGGGACCTTCTCCCTTACTACCCATTTCCTTACTTCACTATTTTCTCTCAATCTTTATATCCTTACTCCCCTAAGCACCCTTTCTTCTTCCCGAGATCGCTTTTCTTAGCGCGCTACTATAAGTCCCCTACTCCCTGCTCTTTTTTTTTTTTATTTTAAGTTTTCTTCAAATTTCTTTATACATTCGAATGGGTTTCGCACATCTTCTTAATACTGATGCTGCCTTAGTAACCTTTAGGGCTAGGTTTGATATTCCTTTAGATGTAGATATAGAATTCTGCCTTGAAGTGGGGGGGGGGAGGGGAGGTTAGATTTCTTGTGGACCCCTTATTACTTAGAACACTTAGTTTTTATGGCCTTTGACTTGACCAACTTCCACTGAATTTCAATAGAGTGGTTAATTGTGTGAGTCGGCTTAACAACCTGTATGGCCTAAGACTCGACCACCACGACATCAACTTCATGTACAACATTTGTGGTGGCTCGAGGACGGGTTACTACCTAAAATCGGAGACACTGTTGTCCGGCTAATATTGTGCCTCCTTGACTCCAACAGGAATTCAGCTGGAGAGTACGTTAAAGTGAGCGAGAACTGGCTTGCTCGCGAGCACCCTTGCCCGACCTCACCTCGAGACATTGGTCAGTATTCTTTTTCTTTTTCCTTTTTTAACCGTAGGACTATGCTACTCGGCATTACTCTTCTAATTTTGCCCGAGGATTTTCCCTTTTTAATTTCATTATGCTACTGCGCAATTCTGTGATTTTTTAAAATCCTTTCTAATGAAATGTTTTTTCTCTTGTCGTGCAGTTACTAAGCATTTTAGGCCTGACCTTAAAGTCGCGCATCCTCGAGACCTAAACTTCGTGCTACGATTAGAGATATTTGTGCACTACAACGGTCAACTAAGAGTGTCACACCTCATCTTCAACTGCGTTCCTTCATATACCAGCTACTAGGATCCAGGGCAAGCTCTCCCCGTTGGCAGCCCCCTACTCTTGTACATCGACTTTCATCTCTTAGGTTTCCTTCCGAAAGGTCTTTCACTTGGTGAAGCTCAGAGACTAGGTTTTTGCCAGGTAAGAGAAGGGTCTTTCCTCCCTGTTAGGGATGGTTCTGCTAACAGAGTGTTCCATGGCAGAGCCAAGCACATCCTAGTTGAAGAGCCAGTTGTCGAAGAACCTATATCCGACTAATTGGACTCTAAAGAATCAGATTCTAAGATGGTGGTAAGGCGGAAGATGACTACCAATCATTTCATTCTCGGGGGCTAAGCTTTCGGTGGGCAATTAGCCCCCCAGTAGAAGCATACTCCCCTATTTGCTCCCCGTAACTCGGATTCAACTGACCAACCTATTGATCCTTCCTCTAGTCCAATACCAATCCTAACTGTCGTACCGTTAGTTGCTTGGGATCCTTCCTCTGAACCAAGGCTCACCGAGCTGGTGGGCTCTAACATCACTTCTTCATCTACACCTCCCCCCGAGGTTGGCAAAGTGTTTTCATGCTGGGAGATAGCCCTCTCCCCATTGATTCCTCTATTCAGAATTGGGCCAGTGGACAAGGGGGTCGGATTGCAAATAGCGTCAGGCAAACACTGTAACTGCTTGATGAAATGCAATACTTCTTGGAAGGCAGTGAAGACGCCATCTCTCTTAGGTTGAAATGGCACACCATCGTGGTAAACTTTCTTCTCTCCTCTCCCTTTTTATTTATTTATTTATTTATGTATTTTGTTCATTATTCCCTTTGTTTTGACTTCTCCCCTATTATCTCTGTTGTCCTATTAGGTTGCCTAGATGACCCATATTCTCGAAGGCTGGCTTAAAGGTGCCATGGAAGAAGCGGATAAGGAGAGGGCCTTGAAGGAGGTGTCTGAGTCCACCCTCCGAGGGCAAGTTGCTGAGCGATGATCAATGGAGGCCGAGAGAGCTCGTGCAGATATTGAAAAGAGGGTGGTAGACTTGGAGGGTCAATTGGGTGAAGTAGAGGTCAAGCCTAGAGCGTCATCTCGGTTAGGGACAAGGAGATGGCTGGTCTGAAGGTCGTTATGGCGCAAAGCAAGGAGAAGTTCTACAACATGGGCTTCACTGACGTCGAGAACTCCAGCGAGCCCACCATGTTTGAATCTCGACGCTATGGGTAGGGGCGGCGGCACATTAAGGCTAGGGTGGTCATAGGACCAACCTGACCTAAAAAAAAAATTATATATAATAATTTAAAATTCTATATTTGTCTACCCTTTAAAAAATATTTGTGAACACTCTCAATTTTTTTATGCCCATAAAATTAAACTTTGCTCCATAATTTGTTCTGCTTAACAATATATTGGGGCTTTCAAGCAAAAAGAAAAAGCCCAAAAAAAATGTTGAACTAAAATCTGAAAAAAAAAAAAAAAAAAAATTATAACATAGCAAGCACAATGACAACTCATTTGTGATCCCTAAAATGTTTTTCATCAAATGTGAGCAAAGACAAATTCAAAAGATAGAATTGACCTCATAATAGATTGAGCTTCAATTTTTTGGTTGGAGAGACCATCTTCTTCAATAATCTCAAATACATCAACAACAGCAGAGAACATCAAAATCAAGTTGAGAATAGTCCCATAATATGATCCCCAACGTGTTTCACTGGGACGTTTAAGATTTGTCTCTTGATTCAAACCTTACCGACTTCTACGTACACCATTCTCTAATTCTTGTTCTTCTCGAAGAGCATCTCATCTCTTACTAGAGCCTCTAACAACAGTTACTAAATTACTAACCACATAAAAAAATTTAGCAATGTTAATGTGATTTTTAGCAATTACAACAAGTGTCAATTGAAGTTGATGAGCAAAACAATGAACATAAAATACTGACTTATTCTCTTTCAAAATTAAAGTTTTGAGACCATTGATATCACCTTGCATACTAATAGCCTCGTCATAACCTTGCCCATGTAGTTTCGATAAACTCAAATTATGTTCACAAAGTAAACATTCAATGGCATATTTGAGTGACAAAGTGGTGGTACTTGCTACATGTACAATACCAAGGAACCGCTTTATAATAATTCCTTTTTTGTTCACATAACGAAGAACGNGTAATGTTGATTGGCTCTTGTTTGTTGAGTGGGGGGTGGATGGGGGCCATGGGGCTGTGGGGTACCGGGGTTGGATATTTGGATTGGGGAAGTGGATAGCCAGAGGCAGCAAAGACATTAAAAGTAATTGAACAAGACATTATAAAAGACAAAAAAATTTAATTATGTTAGGCAGTGGGTTGAGCTGGGTGGATAATGCATAGTGGGGTGTGTACTACTGCACAGTGGGGTGTGTGCTAGACTACTAGTAGTCAATAAAGAAAAATAATGAAACAACTAAATAACAATAATTAATAATTTTATTAATATTTCAAATGAACTTATAATTTATTGTTTATTCTTTTGCTAGAATTATGAACAAATATTTTATAAGAAAACCACGTACCCAAGATTCATCTACTGTGCAAGATTCATCTTCATCTTCTAAGCGAATTTGTGTTGACTTTAACTTAGAAAATCTTCGTTCAGATCCCGGGCTACGAGAAAAGATATCATCTTATCATCCTAATAATCATGATGAAATAAAATTATTTTATTTACAAAAAGACCCTTGTTAACCTATTCTTCATGAATACCCTCTATAATATTTTTGCGGAAAGTCCTGTCAATTTAGATCCGATTGGTATGTAAATAAAAACTGGTTGGAATATAGTATAAACAATGATGCAATATTTTGTTTATATTGCTACTTATTTTAGCAAGATGTTGGTAAGTAAGGAGGAGGAGAGACTTTTGTAACGAAGGGATTCAAACTTTGGAATCAAAAAAAGAAGTTATCATCTCATGTTGGCAGAGTTAATAGTGCTCATAACCAAGTTGTCAAGAAGAATGAAGATCTAATGAAGGAAAAGCAACACATTCAAAGTGTTTTGGTTAAGCAATCAAATCAAGATAAAATTGAATATTGGATTCAATTAAATGCAATAGTTGATTGCATAAGATTCCTTTTATGCTGGGGGTTAGCTTTTCGTGGTCACGATGAATCTCAAGGTTCAAGTGATAAACAAAACTTCCTTGAGTTTCTACAATTTTTGGCAGATCACAATGAATCTATCAATGAAGTGTTGCAAAAACCTCCAAAAAATTGCAAGCTTACCCACCATGAAATTCAAAAAGACATTGTGAATGCAGTTGCACGTGAAACATCCAAAGCCATCATCAAGGATCTTGACAATGGGTTCTTTTCAATATTAGTTGATGAGTCGCGTGATATCTTAGTGAAAGAGCAAATGGCCTTCGTTCTTCGTTATATGAACAAAAAAGGAATTATTATAGTGAACGGCCTTTGTGAACATAATTTGAGTTTATCAAAACTATGTGGGCAAGGTTATGATGGGGCTAGTAATATGCAAGGTGTTATCAATGGTCTCAAAACTTTAATTTTGAAAGAGAATAAGTTAGCATTTTATGTCCATTGTTTTGCTCATCAACTTCAATTGACTCTTATTACCGTTGCTAAAAATCACATTAACATTGTTGAATTTTTTTATGTGGTTAGTAATTTAGTAACTGTTGTTGGAGGCTGAGATGCTCTTCGAGATGCACAATTTGCCAAAATTAAAGAAGAATTAGAGAAGGGTGTACGTAGAAGTGGGCAATGTTTGAATCAAGAGACAAATCTTAAACATCCTAGTGATACATGTTGTAAATCATATTATGAGACTATTCTTAACTTGACTTTGATGTTCTCTGCTGTTATTAATGTACTTGAGATTATTGAAGAAGATGGCCTCTCCGACCAAAAAGTTGAAGCTCAATCTATTATGAGGTCAATTCTATCTTTTGAATTTGTCTTTGCTCTACATTTGATGAAAAACATTTTAGGGATCACAAATGAGTTGTCAATAGCATTGCCAAAAAAAAAAAAAAATCAAGATATAGTAAATGTTATGGATCTTATTAAAGTGTTTAAGCAACGATTGCAAGTGATGAGAGATGATGAATGGAAATCTTTATTGACTGAAGTGTCTTCATTTTGTACCACACATGATATTCCTATCTTGAACATGGATGAAATATTTGTAGTTAGTGGGAGACCGCGATGCAACACCCAACAAAATACAAATTTACATCATTATCGTGTTAAGTTATTCTACACAGTCATAAATTTGCAACTTCAAGAGATTAATAACCGTTTTTCAAAGGCGAATACCGATTTGCTACTTTTTATGGCTTGCTTGAATTCAAGTAATTCATTTGTGGCTTTTGATAAGGAAAAGTTGATAATTCTAGCAAAGTTCTATCCATCTGATTTTTCTGGGACATATATCTTGGCACTTGGCTCTCAACTTCAGAATTACATTTCTGATATGCACAACAATGACTTGTTTTTAGAGCATCAAGGAGTTGGTGAACTTGTTGAAAAGTTAGTGAAGACAGGGAAGCATGACACTTATCCATTAGTCTATTTGCTTGGAAAGTTAGTTTTGACCCTTCTTGTTTCTAGTGCAACAGTAGAAAGAAGTTTTTTAGCAATGAAATATATAAAGAATGAACTACGCAATCGAATGGGAGATCAATGGATGTATGATTACTTGGTTGTGTACATTGGAAGAGATGTAGCTTGTAGTATTGATAATGAAATTATCATGCAACAATTTCAAAATATGAAAACTCGTAAAAAGAAATTGTAAATTTTATGTATTTGCGTATTTTTCTTTATTGTTGTTGTCAATATATGAATTTCTCTTTTTATTAGATTGTGTATTTTATGCTCCTTAAGGAATACCCTAAGAAAAATTTCCTGGAGCCGCCACTGGCTACAGGTTTAGGGAGAGGTGGATGGTTGCTGTGAATGCTCTTGATCTCCCTAAGGATTCTTCTTTTAGGGATCCTGAGCAGATACCTCTACCCGAATCTCCACCTCCTCCCCCCATCTAGACCTTGACCCCGAATGAAGAGGAAGATAGCCTCAGTATAAGGAAGTTGGTTGAGGAGATTGATTCCCATACTGAGGTAATCGATCTTGACATCCTGACCACCCTTGGTGCCACTGAAGGTCAAGAGCTACCGGCTCCTTGCTCAACCCTAAGTCCCTAGTGACCTCAGATATTTCTGCCACTTCCCCCAACCACATCCAAGATCAAATG
>NW_027069471.1:2580688-2594531 GCF_002906115.3 Quercus suber
TGTGTCATACTTAGACAAGTCCTCGGGCTTTAATCCTAACCCCATATAAAGGTCGAGGTACATTACTTCAGCCTCACTTCCTTAATCTATTAACACTCTTTTCACTATCAAACCCCTAATTTTAAAGGTAACTACAAGGGCATCATCATGCGGCTAGGTCATTCCTTCCAAATCTTCATCTCTGAATTCAATCGGTTCTTTGCTCAATTTCTGCCTTTTTCCAAGCCGATCATTATCCTCGGCATCTTTTACTGAAGCCACACTTAGGATCCCCTTCCGTCGCCTCAAATTAGTGCCAATTGAAGTCGTGTGTATAACCTCTATAACCCCCGATGGTGGCAAGAGCGTTCCCTCAATTCCTTGATGTCTGCCTTATTGTGTTGCCTTCTGGTGCAACTATGAACTCCTTCAAATGCCCAAATTTCACCAGCTGTTCCAAAAGATCCTTGAATACCTTGCACTACTTGGTTGTGTGCCTTTTTTCCAGGTGATACGTACAATATAGATTCTGATTTCTCCTTGCTAGGTCACCCCCTATCTTTCTTGGCCATCGAAAATATGGTTCATTTTAATCTACTCCAAAATCTTATGAACGAGGTCTTTGAATTCTACATTAATCTCCCCAGTTTAGGTGTTAAGCTCTTGAATTCTTATTTCTCTCCTCAATCTCAGTTGAAAACCCCCGAGCCATGAATCCTTTGCATAGTATGAAGTAGCGGAAACCTTACCTTTACTTTGCTATTGGTCATCTTTTAGCCTCTTGTACTCTTCAATTTTCCTCATAAGCTGATGCATACTCTTGGGGGGTCGCATGGTTAACGAATCTCTTAGCTCAGAATCCTGAGGAAGTCCTAACCTAAAGTACTGGCGGCCACTTTCTCATTACCTCCCCCAATTTCATTGTACAACTCCCAATATCGGTTGACATAACTTTGAAGAGTCTCTCCCGTCCCCATCTTCATGGACAATAGTGCATCAATAGGTTGGGGTACCCGACTGCAAGTAATTAATCAAGTCCTAAACTCCTGAACTAGTTCCCCAAAATTGTGGATTGACCCCTTTTTTAACCCATTAAACCACCTTAAAACTATAAGCCCAAGGCTAGAAGGAAATACCTTACACATAAGTGCGTCATTCTGACTATGAAGTGACATCATCTGGATGTAATGGCTGACATGTTCAACAGGGTCTACCTTACCATCATATGAGATGAACGATGGGTGGTTAAAATGCCTTGGCATTTAAGTACGCTCAATTTCATCAGAAAATGGCGATCGAGCAACTCTCCATAGTTCCCGACTCATCGCATCCATTGTAGTGTTGTGACACCCATGTCGGTTGGGTGAGTCCGTGCATCGCTCAGTCTTTCTCTTGATCGACACGAACTACTTTGGTGGGAGGACTCCCTCCTGCTCTCTCCTGTATTGCCAGAATTGTTAGGAGATTCATCACGATTCCTTCTTTGACGTCTTCCCCGTACTTCTAACTCCAACTCTCTGAGATGTTTGCGTAGGCGCTCCATTTCCTAATCCCTTCTTTCGTGGATTTCTTGCTCGGGGATGTAAGATGTTGATCTATACCCCTACGAAGAACCTTCCCCTAAATCCAACTATACTACTTGCTCTTCATGCATGCGATCCTGGTCCCTTTTCTGCTCTCTTTCATGCCTTCTTAAGCCCTGAGATGTTGATATTAATGCTAGTCTCCCATTTTCAAAGGTAGTAGACTTTAACTGGAAGTTTAGTTGAGTAGGAGATTCCCTCAGACGGTGCCAATTATAGCGTGTACAGCTCGGTTAATGCAGGGACGGACCCAAGATTTCAAGTTAGGGGGGCCGGAGATAAGCGAAAAAATAAAATAAAAAAGAAAATCAGATACATATCCATATAGTATTAAGAAAATTCAACCAAGACAAATACACAAAAATCATTATTTCTTAATATATTAAGATGCAATCATCTACCAATAAAAATAAAAGACATAAAACACTATTAGGTTTATATTTTTTTGGATTTGCATTTTTTTAAGATTTACGTGGATTGCGTTAATGATTCATGATTTTGGAGGGGGCCCAATTCTTTTTTTTTTTGAAAATTAAGCTACTAATTTTTTTTTGGGCCTGGGGGGCCCTAGGCCCCTACCTGGGTCTGTTCCTGGTTAATGGGCTATTTACCAAGCTGTGCTCACAATCTATTTGTTGTTGTGTGAGTATGGGTATCCTACAATGGGAAGTTCCTAGAAACGCAATTCTTCTACCTTTTTGACAATCTCTAATGATTCCCGAGTAAGCTCTGTCTCTCTCTTTCTCAGTTTTCTCTCTCTTTCTGCTCTCTCACCCAAAAATGTCCAACCCCCTTTCCTTCCTCTTCCCATCTATTTATAGGCTTGCTTAGTGGGTTTGTTATGATTGCGTGGAATGGCTTTTCGTGCAAATGGGGCCCCTTTGGGATTATCCCTGACAAAAAGGGGTCCCACTTTGGGAGTGGGTGTGTCAATTTTGGAACTTGCGACTGACACCAGATATTGTTCGGCAAGCGACCTCCCCCAAGGCATTATCGAGATACATTAGAGACAGGCTCCAAGCAACACTGGACCCTGAGGTTGTAATAGTTCTCAAGTTGTCTCGAGCCGACCAATATGGGTCGGGCCTATGGTATGGCCCTCATGTGATCCATGGCCTGTGGGCCATCAAACAATAGGCTGGTGGATCCGTTCACCATATAATATCTATCCTTTAAATGTATATATATCCCCACTTTTTATAGTGGTAGAACAAATGGACCAAAGTGGACCGAAAACGCGAATATACTGAACTAGATAAAATGGACCAAATATAACCAAAGTGGACCAAATAAGACCTAATGGTCCAAACAGGACTAAAATGGACAAAATGGACCAAATAGGACTGATGTTTAGATAATAGACCAAATAAGACCAAAGTGAACCAATGTGGACTGAATATAACCAAATGTGATCGAATAAGATTTATCCCCACTATTTATAGGGGTATAAAAAAATCAAGCCACTTCACTATTTCCTAACATGAGTGGAACCTCATTATAGCTAATTTTCTTACAAGTGTGCGTTTTTTTTTTCTTCATTTCAAATAAATGCAAACAATCTAAATTGGTGCAATCATTCTATAAATTTAGAGATACATATTTTTAGACAGTATTAAAAGGATGTCAGTAAATTGCTGAGCGTTTTTTCTACTTTAGATTTTTGGTTTTGGGACGTCTAGGTTTGTTGTTATATTGTTATCTTTTTCTTTTGGTTGGGTAGCACAAATCTTATTTTATGTACTCTTGATAAAGACGATTTAGATTTTAACTCTCTAAATTTTAATACAATGTCCCAAAAAAAAATCATAATTAAACTAATTGATAGGGAATGCTAGCTGGTTGATTCACGTTTGATTTCACCCATCTCTATAATATCTAAAAGTGGAAGTGTAGAATTTATTGTTATTATGCTTCTATTGAGCTATATTTGCGGCCATGTTATCATCTTTTTTTCTTTCCATTTTTTGCTCTAATTTTTTTACACTATTAAATATATAAATTATGGATATTGAAAAATTAAAATTACAATAATTAATATTCACATTAGTTAAAATAGGACCAAAGTGGACAACATGGATCGAATACGAGCAAAATAGATAGAATAGACCGAATAGGACCAAAGTGGATCGATCGAATAGGACCAAAGTTAATAGAATGGACCGAAAAGAACCAAAGTGGACTAAATAGGACCGAATAGGGTCAAAGTGGACAGAATGGACCAAATAGAACCAAAGTGGATCGGATAGGTCACAGGACCGAAGTTTACAAAAGTGGACTGAATAAGTACAATGTGGACCAAATAGGGCCGAAGTGGACCAAATGAACTAAATGGGACCAAATAAGACCGAATATAACCAAAGTGGACCGAAGTACACATAAATATAAGAGAAACACATTTGTAGTGAAAAATTTGGTTTAAAAATCAAATAAATAAAACAATGATGTTGTGAAGCCTTCAAAGTGAGGTAACAAATATAGCTATAGAATATATATATATATATATTCTAAGTTTTATTTATATAACTTTAAGTTTTATTTATCAATTCTTAATTAAACATGCAATTCATACATCATAAATAAATATAGGACATTCAATGTTTGGCAACTTGTTGTCAATCTGAGTTTTGATGTATTTGGAATCATAAAAAATGATGCACACAGTTGTTATTGTAGTTGAATTTCTAGTTTGATTGTATGGGCTCTACATATATTTGGCATGTGAANAGTAGGAGATTCCCTCAGACGGTGCCAATTATAGCGTGTACAGCTCGGTTAATGCAGGGACGGACCCAAGATTTCAAGTTAGGGGGGCCGGAGATAAGCGAAAAAATAAAATAAAAAAGAAAATCAGATACATATCCATATAGTATTAAGAAAATTCAACCAAGACAAATACACAAAAATCATTATTTCTTAATATATTAAGATGCAATCATCTACCAATAAAAATAAAAGACATAAAACACTATTAGGTTTATATTTTTTTGGATTTGCATTTTTTTAAGATTTACGTGGATTGCGTTAATGATTCATGATTTTGGAGGGGGCCCAAGTCTTTTTTTTTTTGAAAATTAAGCTACTAATTTTTTTTTGGGCCTGGGGGGCCCTAGGCCCCTACCTGGGTCTGTTCCTGGTTAATGGGCTATTTACCAAGCTGTGCTCACAATCTATTTGTTGTTGTGTGAGTATGGGTATCCTACAATGGGAAGTTCCTAGAAACGCAATTCTTCTACCTTTTTGACAATCTCTAATGATTCCCGAGTAAGCTCTGTCTCTCTCTTTCTCAGTTTTCTCTCTCTTTCTGCTCTCTCACCCAAAAATGTCCAACCCCCTTTCCTTCCTCTTCCCATCTATTTATAGGCTTGCTTAGTGGGTTTGTTATGATTGCGTGGAACGGCTTTTCGTGCAAATGGGGCCCCTTTGGGATTATCCCTAACAAAAAGGGGTCCCACTTTGGGAGTGGGTGTGTCAATTTTGGAACTTGCGACTGACACCAGATATTGTTCGGCAAGCGACCTCCCCCAAGGCATTATCGAGATACATTAGAGACAGGCTCCAAGCAACACTGGACCCTGAGGTTGTAATAGTTCTCAAGTTGTCTCGAGCCGACCAATATGGGTCGGGCCTATGGTATGGCCCTCATGCGATCCATGGCCTGTGGGCCATCAAACAATAGGCTGGTGGATCCGTTCACCATATAATATCTATCCTTTAAATGTATATATATCCCCACTTTTTATAGTGGTAGAACAAATGGACCAAAGTGGACCGAAAACGAGAATATACTGAACTAGATAAAATGGACCAAATATAACCAAAGTGGACCAAATAAGACCTAATGGTCCAAACAGGACTAAAATGGACAAAATGGACCAAATAGGACTGATGTTTAGATAATAGACCAAATAAGACCAAAGTGAACCAATGTGGACTGAATATAACCAAATGTGATCGAATAAGATTTATCCCCACTATTTATAGGGGTATAAAAAAATCAAGCCACTTCACTATTTCCTAACATGAGTGGAACCTCATTATAGCTAATTTTCTTACAAGTGTGCGTTTTTTTTTTCTTCATTTCAAATAAATGCAAACAATCTAAATTGGTGCAATCATTCTATAAATTTAGAGATACATATTTTTAGACAGTATTAAAAGGATGTCAGTAAATTGCTGAGCGTTTTTTCTACTTTAGATTTTTGGTTTTGGGACGTCTAGGTTTGTTGTTATATTGTTATCTTTTTCTTTTGGTTGGGTAGCACAAATCTTATTTTATGTACTCTTGATAAAGACGATTTAGATTTTAACTCTCTAAATTTTAATACAATGTCCCAAAAAAAAAATCATAATTAAACTAATTGATAGGGAATGCTAGCTGGTTGATTCACGCTTGATTTCACCCATCTCTATAATATCTAAAAGTGGAAGTGTAGAATTTATTGTTATTATGCTTCTATTGAGCTATATTTGCGGCCATGTTATCATCTTTTTTTCTTTCCATTTTTTGCTCTAATTTTTTTACACTATTAAATATATAAATTATGGATATTGAAAAATTAAAATTACAATAATTAATATTCACATTAGTTAAAATAGGACCAAAGTGGACAACATGGATCGAATACGAGCAAAATAGATAGAATAGACCGAATAGGACCAAAGTGGATCGATCGAATAGGACCAAAGTTAATAGAATGGACCGAAAAGAACCAAAGTGGACTAAATAGGACCGAATAGGGTCAAAGTGGACAGAATGGACCAAATAGAACCAAAGTGGATCGGATAGGTCACAGGACCGAAGTTTACAAAAGTGGACTGAATAAGTACAATGTGGACCAAATAGGGCCGAAGTGGACCAAATGAACTAAATGGGACCAAATAAGACCGAATATAACCAAAGTGGACCGAAGTACACATAAATATAAGAGAAACACATTTGTAGTGAAAAATTTGGTTTAAAAATCAAATAAATAAAACAATGATGTTGTGAAGCCTTCAAAGTGAGGTAACAAATATAGCTATAGAATATATATATATATATATTCTAAGTTTTATTTATATAACTTTAAGTTTTATTTATCAATTCTTAATTAAACATGCAATTCATACATCATAAATAAATATAGGACATCTCAATGTTTGGCAACTTGTTGTCAATCTGAGTTTTGATGAAAAATTTAAGAAATTAATAAGAACAAATATATTGTAAAAAATAAGGATTAGATGAAGAATTTGTATTATAATCAAATTAAGATTTTTATCAACTTAGAAATTATCGGAGAAGAAAAATCGTATATATTTTTTCTTAAAATCTAAAAATCTAAAAAAATTTCTACAATTTAGTGAGGCCTCTTGGCACAACCATGGCGTCTAAGCCCAACTTTTATTATAAATAAGGATTAGATGGATTAGATGAAGAATTTGGATTGTAATCAAATTAAGATTTTTATCAACTTAGAAATTATAGGAAAAGAAAATTCGTATATATTTTTTCTTAAAATCTAAAAATCTAAAATTTTTAAAGAAATTAATAAGAACAAATATATTGTAAAAAATAAGGATTAGATGGATTAGATGAAGAATTTGTATTATAATCAAATTAAGATTTTTATCAACTTAAAAATTATAGGAGAAGAAAAATCGTATATATATTTTTATTAAAATATAAAAATATAAAAAAAATTAAAATTTAATAAAGCTACTTGATGCAATCATGACATCTAAACTCAACTTTTATTATATGATACGATATATATATATATATATAATTGAAAAATTACCAAACATAAGTCAAACTCAATTAACAAAAGCTGGTATTTATTTGCTTTAAGATGAGCACACCAGAGGGGTCACATTCACTCACTATTACATTAATTTGTTTCCAATTTACGAGAAAATACGTGTTGTTTCCGTTTGCAAGTGTTCCCCTCACATGAGGTGGATCTCACAAGTGTGTGAGGTCCACTCATGCTAGTGAGAAGACGCAGAAACAGCATATGCCACCTCCCTGTTTACACCGAATCCTATGGCTTGTAAGTAGCTCAGGGACATCTGATCTGACAAACAGCGACCACAAACGCAAAGAGATAAGATTTAGACCACACATTTTCTTTCTTCCCAACATAACAAGCCACGTATCCATTTCATTCCTTAATCTCCTATTAAACTGCCACTTGTTCGCCTTCTTCGCCTTAACCGCTTCACCTCTTATCTTCCATCTCCATAAATTCTCTCCTCACTTTTGTTCTTATTTCCCATCTCTTTTCAAAAAAACTGAGAATCCCCAACTCAATAATTTCCTTACTTTCAAGCAAGAAAATCCTAACCCAAGTTTCTTTGGTCTTAGTTCCACTTCTTTCTTTTTCCCTTTCTTAATTTCAAGCAAGAGAATTCCCCTATATCCTAATCCAAGTCTCTCACCCAGAAAGAGAGAAAATGTCAGGTGGGGTTGGGCCAACTTGCAATGATATTAGCCTCCCAAAAGAGCAAGAATATGAAAATAAACAAAGCAATGACCAAAATTCCTTGAAGACCAACACCACCACCACCACCAAATACCCTTCACGCAAAGCTGGGCTCCTCTCTCTCCGTCAGCTCAACGTTCTTGCTGTCATTATTATCTTCTCAGCCAGTGGCATGGTAGGCCCTGAAGACTTTGCTTTTGTCATCTTTTCCCCCTTCTACATGTACTTCATTTCAAAGGTTGCATTCCCACCCCTCCACCCTTCAAAGGAACCAAGTGTTTTTAGCCCTCAAAACAAGATTCTTCGAATCTATGTTTTTGTTGGTGCAATCGTTGGTCTTTTCCTCCCCATAGCATATATACTTCATGGCATCTTTGAAGGTGATCAACAAGGAATCAAGGCAGCAGCACCACACGTTTTTCTTCTATCAAGCCAAATTTTCATGGAAGGAGTGACATTCTCGGGCATGTTTTCATTGCCAGTTCGTGCTTTTGTGCCGGTGTGCTATAATGCAAAGAGGTTATTTACCATTGATGACTGGCTGAGGAGTGAGTTCTCAAAGGTTGATGAAGAGTTTGGAGGGTCTAAAAGGAGATTGTATGTTGGGAGAGGGCTTGCCATTGCTAATATGGCGTTTTGGTCCTTCAACATTTTTGGGTTCTTGTTGCCTGTCTATCTTCCTAAAGCTTTAAAGAGATATTACTCTGCGTATAAGGTGAAAGACTGAAAATGATTGGAGCTCTTTTCTTTTTTTAATGATTAGTGCTATGTGATGTAAGTTTGTTTCTGTGACTTAGTAAGAGTTCAAGGAGTGATTTGCCGGTGTGCTCCATAAATATATGAAGTTTTATTCTAGAAATATAAAGTTCTGGTTCTACATATGTTTTGTGCAGATTTACCATCATGGGAAATATGGTACACCATCCGTGAACTAATTCAAAACAGGGAGGCAAATATTACTGAATGACTGAATTTAATTACCACATTACATAAGTGAACTAATCAAGTAGAAGTGTATAACCATGCTCGTATACTCATTATATGAGAAGGTAGTACAGTATCATTTAAGAAAGAACTCGTTAGCATTTAACCCGAAACTCAATCAGCCTTATCTTGTTTAAAAATAATAACAATCAGCCTTATTCAAGCTTAGCTTGAATACATTCTCTCAAAAAAAAAAAAGCTTAGCTTGAATGCAATCGAATTATGTTCAAGTTGTGTTGTGTATGTAGTCATATACTTGGTCGAGCCTTCTATAAGCAACACTGAGCTTGTTAATTAGCCTACTGTCAATTTTATATAAAAACTAAGATATTGCGCTTCACTTCTAAGCTATATAAATGCAAAATATCCTTGTCCACAACACAAAAAGTCTTAGTCCCAATTTTTTTTTTTGAAGTTGATTATGATCCTCAACAAGATTAGTTTAGATTAGTTAGGATCACTCACATATATTCATCCAAGTTGGCTGCAATTTATTTACAACTACAAGAATATGTGATCACCAAGTTATAGAGATTCATCCAAGCTATGGGCTGTTTAAGCAATCTATCTACAACTACAAGAATATTAATTTGAGAGATTCATTCCTAGGATTGATGGAATTGATGATGAGTGTCAGTTTGTGTACTCGTAGCTTTTGGTAGCTGAGATGTTAAATATGATACAAAAAATAGTTTGGTACATAATTTTAAACACATGTTTTTAGTTTTAAACAATATTAGACGCATTTTTACACATTTTTCCACCCACACGTATTTTTTTTTAAAAAAAACTGAAAACTGTTATTTAAACATGTAAAGTTGTGATTTACAACTATTTTGTGTTGATCTTACTTTACATGATCCGTTTTTTAGTGTGTTGAAAAATTCAAAAACCTATAAAAATTGAAAAATCTTCAAAAAGTTTGATAACTTGTGTTGTGTATATCACATATGAGTTTGGCCTAGTACCTTCGTATTAATGGTGTAGTGCATTTACGAGCTTAGCTTGTTATGTATGCACATCTATCTTTGTGAGAAAAATCTTGAAATCTATCTGTGACTGTTATAAATCGATCTTCAAGCTTGTCATGAATGATTGGTCAATAGTCTTAATGGATTTGATACTTGCATAGACTTGTGTCTATATATCTTCCACTATTTTTTTGTTTTTTGTTTTTTTTTTGTTTTTTGTTTTTTGTTTTTTGTTTTTTTTTTTGTTTTTTGTTTTTTTTTGCTTAAAGAGCTCAACAAATAAAAAAAAAAAAAAAAAAAAAAGCTTAGCTTGAATGCAATCGAATTATGTTCAAGTTGGGTTGTGTATGTAGTCATATACTTGGTCGAGCCTTCTATAAGCAACACTAATTAGCCTACTGTCAATTTTATATAAAAACTAAGATATTGCGCTTCACTTCTAAGCTATATAAATGCAAAATATCCTTGTCCACAACACAAAAAGCCTTAGTCCCAATTTTTTTTTTTGAAGTTGATTATGATCCTCAACAAGATTAGTTTAGATTAGTTAGGATCACTCACATATATTCATCCAAGTTGGCTGCAATTTATTTACAACTACAAGAATATGTGATCACCAAGTTATAGAGATTCATCCAAGCTATAGGCTGTTTAAGCAATCTATCTACAACTACAAGAATATTAATTTGATCACCAAGTTATAGAGATTCATTCCTAGGATTGATGGAATTGATGATGAGTGTCAGTTTGTGTACTCGTAGCTTTTGGTAGCTGAGATGTTAAATATGATACAAAAAATAGTTTGGTACATAATTTTAAACACATGTTTTTAGTTTTAAACAATATTAGATGCATTTTTACACATTTTTCCGCCAACACGTATTTTTTTTAAAAAAAAAACTGAAAACTGTTATTTAAACATGTAAAGTTGTGATTTACAACTATTTTGTGTTGATCTTACTTTACATGATCCGTTTTTTAGTGTGTTAAAAAATTCAAAAACCTATAAAAATTGAAAATTTTTCAAAAAGTTTGATAACTTGTGTTGTGTATATCACATATGAGTTTAGCCTAGTACCTTCGTATCAATGGTGTAGTGCATTTACGAGCTTAGCTTGTTATGTATGCACATCTATCTTTGTGGGAAAAATCTTGAAATCTATCTATGACTGTTATAAATCGATCTTCAAGCTTGTCATGAATGATTGGTCAATAGTCTTAATGGATTTGATACTTGCATAGACTTGTGTCTATACATCTTCCCACTATTTTTTTGTTTTTTGTTTTTTGTTTTTTTTTGCTTAAAGAGCTCAACAAATGTAAATCTTAAAATGAAAAGAGATAATGAGCTGCAAAAGCTGTCGCACATACTAGTATTTGACTAGAAAAAAGAAAAACGACTTGTATTGAAATATATGGTGCTCAAAAAGCCAAAAGCTTATACAATATTGAAATATCAAAAATTTCAGGCACCAATCTCAAAATGAGATGTACTGTTCATAAATGATCAAATGTTATGATTTGTAAAGAAGTCAAATGAAAAACTTCAAAGATCTGTAATCATTTTCTTGTGAGAGGTCATATATATTCATTTCCATAATTGAAATAGATCACTTGACCTAGTTCCAGTTGTGTATGACTTGATTGAATTGATCATTGAAGTTTCACTTTGGACTAAGGACTATTTCACATTTGATACTCATACACAACACACAAGACTTTTGTTCAATAAATGCTTATTTCATTTGTGTGATTCTACATGATCAAATGTGATGTGTATACTCAATTGATTGTAGATCAAACCCAAAAAGATTTTGAGTATTTTATATGTTTTTGAAAGTGTTTTTATACTTTTGTGTTTTGAGTTTTTGTTCAAATTGCATTTTTCATGTTTTTCATCAAAAACTTCTTCAGAGGCATTTTCGCTAGAAGCTCGCAACTAAGCTCTTCCCGTGAAAATATGTTAAGGCAAAACTTGAAAAACACAAAATTCAGACGAAGACTCTCGCGATTGTCTTGCAACTAAAGACTTCCCACGAAAGGTTTTGTGCTTCAATGCATTTTTTGCGAGTAACTTCGCGAGTAGGTAACCCACGAAAAACGCATGTTTTCAGTTTTAAAGGTTGATGTGACAAATTTTCAAATACACTTCAGTTTCCCTCTTTTCACCTTCCTCGTGTCTCTTTCAAACCCAAATCAATTTTCACTCAAAACCACAACAAACTTCAAGTACAATCTTTGCAAAATCACTTCAAAGGTATGTTTTCAACAATCTTTTCTTCTTTTTCCTTAGATTATGGAGAAATTGTTCTAGGTTACTTGATTTGGGGATTTTTGAAAAATGGGTTGGGAACCTTAATTTTGGTCAAAATTTTGTCAATCTTTTGATTGGGCTTTGTCTCAAGTGACTTGTTTGTGACTATATTGGCCCCATGTGGCAATTTTAACATGTATTTAGGCAGCTTTTCACATATTTATGCATTACCCACATGTTAAGTATAGTGTTGCATATCAAGTGTTTGATAAAATGCTTAAGTGGCATTTTTGAGTTGTTTTGGACTCTAATGAGTTCCAAATTTTGGGATTTCCCAAGATTGAACATGTTTCACATGTTTTGATCATTGGGTGTATGTTTTACACATTTTGACCCAACTATGCCTATTCATGCCTTGCCATGCATCACCTAGGCATACCTCATGCATACTTGATGCACACATATGCACAGTTGTCATTTTTTTTTTTTTTTTTTTTTTGCATTTTAATGATAATTACATGTTTTTAGCATTTATACCATGTTCATTTGACACTGTTGTGTTTTGTCTTAAGTTTTTGTGTTTATTTTTATGAACTAACTTAACACTAATCAAGTTAATGTTCGTGTTTTGTGTTTTGCACTTGTATTTCTTTGTTTTGTGTTTATATGTGCAAATGTCTCCCACCAAGCATTCTGCTTCCAAGAAATCCTCCAAGCGTCCACGCACGGACTCCGACAACTTCAGGTCCATTGAGGCAGACATGGCATATAATGATTGCTACAAACGAGCAACAATTATTATGGAAAGGGTCGTTAGATTGGAGACTCTTGAGAACACTTCCATACCTAAAGTGTATAAGGAGAGAATTTGGATGAAGCTGCTGAATCCAAGTGGCAATGTTTATGCAGAAATCATTCGAGAATTCTTCTCAAGTGCCACTGTGGATGGAGACCACATTAATTGTTGGGTGCGACACAAGGAATTTGTCATCACAAGGGACTCCATCCAAGAATTCTTAGAGGTCCGCCCACCTTCTCAGCCAATCGCCGTACACTATGATGACAGATTGGACTCTCTTGAGCCAATGGTGGAGCTTTTTGGTGGCTTGCTCAATAAGAAGTCGATGAACACCATCTCGTTCAATGCATAGATGAGGACTTTAGCATATGTCATGATCCACAACCTATATCCAGTCATAAACTTGACAACACTGTCCGGGCCAAGGACCATTTTCCTTTATGATCTCTACACATGTAAAGAGATCGACATATGTGGACACATATACCCCCTCTTCACAAAGAGCATCACCAAAAGAAACTCAAGAACAATATTGTCATTCCCCACTCTCATCATGGGCCTTATTGCAAAGACAAAACTGAAGATTCTAAGCGGCCTTACTATCATGCCAAGGGACTATGCCATTGGTGCTAACACAGTGACTAGAAGCAGAGCCCACATCACCAAACCCAAAATCGACATTTCTCAAATACCAAGAGATAATGTTGAGGAAGAGGGTGGAGATACTAAGGAAGAAATTGACAGTTTCACCACAGCACCAGAGAGTTCTGCTCATCCATCCTCTCAAGCATAAGCACGGGGACCCGATC
>NW_027069471.1:2595767-2612083 GCF_002906115.3 Quercus suber
TAGGTCTTTTGGTGCTGCTGGAAAGTATTGGAAGAACCAAGTTTTGGCGATGCAATCGGACGTATTGTGGGATCCGGAGAGCTAGACAAAACACGGTTCTGAGAAACCTTGTTGGAGAGGAGTTTGGAGAGCTTAGGTGCATTAAGTAGATTAGGTTTGAAGGGTCTCTTGCTATTTGTGTATCCCAACTGATTGTCTAGTGTATTGATTTACCACTTGAAGGGTGGCAAAGATGTTTTTTGCTAAGTATTTTGGTTCCTCTTCGATAGCACATCGACGTGTTATCTTGTATTTGCATTCTTCTTTCATACTCTTTTAGCTTTCATTTTATTGCTGTGTTTTGTTGAATATAGCTTAGAGTAGTTTTATTGTTTGTTCGCTCGCATTTACTCTATTCTGCACTTAGTTTAAATTAGCATAAAATCAACCAAGTCGTAATCTTTAATTGGAAGGTTTAAACAGTTTTTGCATTTTCACACATTTTCGAGCTTTCAAAACACACATATCAAACGGGCGCTAGTTTTTGGTAGCTTTTATAAGTGTAACAAAAAGTTACAGTAAAAGTTAATTTATTTTTTATTATTATTATTTAAAAAGTTAATTAATTTTTCTAATTTTTTTTAATTAGACCAAAAAAAAAAAGAAAAAAGATTTTGCAATGTTTCTGTTAAAGCTGAGCTAGCAGGTACGAAGAACCATGGGCTGCTAGTAGTAGTGGTACCGTTGTTTTTTTTTTTTTGGGATGGGAATAGTGGTACCGTTGTTGTTGACTTATTGGTAACTGCAAGTGATAGTCGGACAAGTGTGTTGTGTACATACGTGCACGTGAAGTACACCTAATAACTTCGTACTGAATGCCACCACATCCAAACCTGTTCACATTACTTCACTTTGTGATTTAAGGCGGTCACAAAGACCATGTTTTCCTAAGACAAAAAGGCTTACAACTTTTTTTTGAATTTGCATCGATGTATTTTGCCCAAGCCTTGTAATAATACTAAGACGTGCGAATTGAAATGGTCTGGGTCATCATATCATATATTGTGGATTTTCCAGTCTCAATGAATATTTTATCCAAAACTTTATATATTTCAGATAGCCCCTTCTAAAACAATCAATTTTCATCTCTCACGTTCCTTCAAAGTACTTAATTGTCCGTAATACTTAACATGGCAATTACCCAAAGGGGCCTAATGGACACTACGACAAAGGAAAATTTTGTGACTTTAACAGAGAATCTCAAGAAACTAACGGGATCTAGCCAATGACAATTGCTCAAAGCCTGAAAGGTCACAAACCCACCTGACACAACAAATAAGGTCAAGAGAAATAAACCAATTATGCTTGATTTGCCTACTTAAGAAATATTTATTCCTTTTAACCTTCTTTCTCCCTCTTTTTTCTTTTTTTTTTTCCTTCTTCTTCTTCTTCTTTCCAACATACAAGACACCCGGCATTTTGGTGATGGTAAAACAAACAAAAATACTCACATGGTGCCACACCAAAAAATTGTCAACTCTTCTAGCTTTTGACAGCAGCAAGCTCCTGCATTAGCATCTTCTCCAGACCACTTGAGCTGCTGACCATTTTAAGGAACAATTTATCCAGCATTGGCTCGTTATCTCTGGTCCAAACCTGTTCACATGAACAAATGATAAATATCAAACTAGCTTAATACAGAAATATTCCAAAACAGGGGGAAATGCCCCGGGGGGGGGGGGGTGGGGGTGTGGGAGATGGTGGGGTGGGGGAGGATGGAAGCAATGAAGACTAGGAGACTGGGGGCATCAATTACGAGTATAAACGAAACTTGGGAAAGGAACCTACTTGTACTTGTATATCTACTCATGGAAGAATTGCCATTTAAATTAATAGGAACAAGCTTTCTTCCTTGAAAAAGTTCCTGCATCCTCTCTGGCCAAACTGAATTCAATCTTCGCGCAAAATCCTCCACCTCCCTATATGGAAAAATAAAATACAAACTTCGATGAGAGAACATTAAATAAAAATAAACTTTTAATCAAGGAATGGGGCGTCAAATGAGATATGAGCAGAAGAGAAAGAAAAGGGAAGGAAGGAGGTGGGTGGACCCCAAAAAATTTATTAAAAAAGAATAAGAAGAATACTTTCATAGGCTATAAACAACCAGTAGTAATCATCAAAACAAAAAATGAACAACCAGTAGTGTTCCCCCAAGACCTTTTAAGAAAAAGATAGTAAAAGCTGAATTGCAATATATTGAAAATTTTGGACTAGAACCAATGCCACAGTCGAAGTTTCTAATAAACAAAGATTATTTTGACATTCACTTCTCAGGCATTGAGTTGGTACCATTACTGGCAGTCCTATATATATAAATAATTTTCTGGTTTCATCAGGAAATACAATGAACACAATTGATAGTTGAAACATCCAATTAAAACCAAAAGTCGAACTCATTGTCTTAATCAAGACACATATTCATCATACCTGTCAAGTTCCTCCTTCATTGCAGGATCTAAATCATCATCAATATCAACATCATCAAAGTCAAGTTTTGGGGAAAATGTCACAGCTGCAGAATCTTGCAACTTTGAACTTGTACTGGCAGAGGCCAACAAACCATTGTTACCCTCACCATCATGGCAAGCAGAATGAAGATCATGCATCTCCTAAAACATCAAAAGATACCAGCAATTTAACTATGAGAACATTTTTTAGTAATAAAAAATAGAAAAATAATTATGTAAAAAATAATAAATAGAGAACCTCATAGTAATACACATACATGAATGCACATATGTGAACACAAATGCACGTGTGCACACACACACACACACTCGCAGAGAGAGAGAGAGAGAGAGAGGTGCCAACCTCATTATGGTTTCCATTTACATTATTTAAACAAGAGTCCTTTGATTGATCTTTTCTCCTCCGATTTTTCTTTTTATTCTTATTGGTTCTAGTCCCTTTTGTATCTGCAAAACAGAATAGATTATGTAAAGCAGCGAAAGAAATAACAAAACTGGTTATATAGAATATGAAATCTTAAATATTCCAACAAGCCACTGAATGCAGAGACAAAAGCAACTACTTCATGAGGTATCACCAAGAAATCAACGAACTGAGGCATCTATTAAAATCAAAAACCTAAAGGATATGATTACTTTGAGACACAGGTACACAGTACATGCAAAAGAACAAATCTATTTATAACTACAATGCAAAAGTTGTAGTTGTGTCAAAATCAGAATGTTCACCATGGAATGGTTTAACCTTGGCTATAGCATGAGCAGCAAACTATATAAATTTTATAAATGAATGACATCAAATACCACAGAAAACATATATAATGTAAACTGTTCAAATTTAACAACAATTATGAAACGCAGAAGGTTTTATATATATATATTTTAAAAAAAATTGACAATTCTCTTGATCAGTCATCTAAAATCCATCCACTATGCTAAATATATTGTGTATCATCATACTTGATTCTCATTCCCAGCTTATTGTAAAATAGTTGCTTCAACTTGGAGATTGGTTCTCATTTTAAACAGAGGTAAATGTGTAACCACAGATACCATAGAGTTCCATAACAAGAAGGGATAGGATAAATCTCATCAATAAAAATTCTAAATAGAAAGGATACAGAATGATATAGAACCTCCTAAAAAAAAGCTCCACAGACTTGCCCTCTAAAGTGCTTAACATGTTCAACAGTATATTACTTCAAAATCTCAGACTATCAAACAAAATTAAATTAAATTTAAATTCAAAAGCGGTCTCTTTATTTCAACTCAAATTGCTCAAAAATGACTCTTATTATACTCATGATTTCTAGAAAAAAAACCACTCGTTATACCCAGTAGAATCTCGAAATAATAACAAATATCCCAACTTTAATCAACTGATCTATGTGTGAATGCAATTATAGCCCAAAATTTGTTTCTTCCTTCTCTAATAATAAGTTTCAATAGTATCTAAGGCTTATGTGCAAATCTAGGTCCTGAACAAGTCAAACAAGATTGAGAGTTACTGTGAACCATGGCACAAGGTTCTCTAAGTACTTTAATATAACAAAAACCCATGAAATTTTCTCGGATTTAATGTCTTAAAATCTATTTTAGAACATATATAAAATAAACTTCTCCCTTCTATTTTTAGTCACAGTAAAGTTTGAAAACTCAAAAACCCATCAACTGTGTAATGCTTGCCTTTAGAACCAGAAGAGATGCAAATCAATTTTACAAGGCGGTTTGAATATCTTCAAAAAGAAGGGAGCAAATACAAAATGCAAACCATAAATTACTTTTTGAAATTAATTAATGGTGGCACAGTCTGACAGTTCAGGAATTTGTGAACAAATGGATAAGTTGCAAGAGCTTAGAACCTAACAGATAAGAAGAAGAGAGGCAAGCTATCTAAAAATTTAATGGAAAAAAGATCAATTCTCTCATATACCTCCATCTCCACCATTTATAAATGACAGGAGATCATCAACTGAGCGGTCATCCACACGCTCCTCTTCGACTTCTACATTCTGAAACAAATGGAATCCATTTGCTATTAATGCTAACATATACATGATCAATTGAGAACTTCAACCACAATTTTGGAATATAACCATTTCAATTGAAACATCAAATTCATATACAGGAAGACCTATAAATTTAGCACATAAATTGAACTCAGATATAATAAAGGCAGAAAAGAAAAAGAAAATAAGTTAGAGCAAACACCTTCAATTTCTCTCTCTCTTTTAATTCTTTCCTCTTTCTTGCATACAATCGATTTAGAAGCCGGATACGTGGATCATCAGTTATGTTTCTTAAGGGCTCTAACTTTTCCTCCTGGAGAAAACAATATCAACATAAAAACCACAAGCATTGTAGATGTTAAAAACATGACTTTAGCTAGCAACACACACCTCTGTAAGATCATCAGGTAAGTGAAATGTTTCACGTATCTCCTCAGGAGTTTTTCCTTCAATAATTCGAGCAAGTGCTCGGCTGGTGAGATCAACTAAAGGCTTTAATTGGAGGCTGTCAGCGGCCGATGTCAACTCACACAATCTTTTTGTATCCATCCGAATAAACTTCTCATCAAAAGTTTTGCGCTCCTATAATAAAAAAAAATCGAGCAGACAATTTTATTAAACTATTCAGTTATAAGCTACGACAACTAATTAACACCCCACTGTACCCAAAAATAATTATAAACTAATAAGTTAACAACAAACATGATGGTATGAAAACCTCCCTGCAGGGCATAAAAAGTTTTTAATTTCTTAAATTTTATTTTTAAAAATCAGAGAATCCATAAGCACAAATCTGTTAGAACTTCATCCGAGTTCAAATCCTATTGACTCCAGGTGATCTCTAGTTTTTAAGTTGAAGAAAGAAGATGTTTTCTTTGTCCCTTCAGGTGACTGGAAAACAAAAAAATTAACATATTCAAGATAATAACTTAATTGGAGAATAAATTTTATCTAAGAAAAGAAAATAAATCACAAGAGAGTCAAACAGTGTATCAGACCTTATTAGAACGACCTGGTACTTGGTGAAATCGACAATAATCAAGAATTAAGCCCAATATAGCAGGATTGACTCGCTGTGGAAGTGATATAGCATAGTTCTTGGAAGATCCTGTGCCTGTCTGAATTACTTCTCGACATATCATCGGGCAAAACATGGCAACCTCTTCTTCTACTTGTTGGATTGAACCATCAGCAGTTTGAAGCCAGATGTAAGACTTCATCTGAATACACAATATCATAAACCATAAACAGAACTACATAAGACAAGAAGATCACAAGGGCCACAAAAATAAACTATGCTCTAAGCTCAACCTGAGTGCATCACACTGTCATCCCCAATTGGGTTCTGCCTATGGCAGAAAAATATTAATTTCTAATCAAAGGGGCAACAATAACTTAAGTGTAAAATTTAACAATATTATGGTTATTAATTTGACAAATAATGTTTAAATATTAATGCATGTATCTACGTATGTACTTCCCTTCCTCCTCCTCCTAAAAATAACACCATGGAGTGTAACTTTAAGTTTAGTAACAAGAGAAATGAAGATGGAGGAGTTGTAAAACTTGATGGTCAAGAGATACCAAAGAATAAGTGTGTTCGATATCTTGGATCAATAATTCATAAAGATGGTGAGATCAAAGAGGGTGTGAATCATAGGATATGTGGATGAAATGGAAAATTGCATCAAGAGTATAATCTGATCAATAACCATAGAATACTTATAAGTTGAAGAAAGAGTTTTACAAGACTACTATAAGACTAGCCATACTATATGGTAGTAGATGTTAGGCTATAAATTAACGTATTCATAAAATGAGCATATCTAAAATGAAAATGTTAATATAGATAAGTGGACATATAAGGAGAGACATGATACAAAATGAAGAAAATTTATTAAAGATAATATATGTTATATAAGGAGGTGACATATAGCATGATCTTAGAATAGAATGGCGGAGAAGAATATAGGTGAATGATCTCAATTAGTCTACTGAGGAACCATAACCGACCCATAATTATGGAACTAAGGTTTTGCTGTTGTTGTAATATTTATGCATGTGTGTGTGTGAAAAATGCCTTGGGTCCACAACAAACTAATGGTTTTTTTTTTATATATATATATATATATAGAAGTTTTTTAGATGGGTAAATTACACAATTTCCCCAATAGTTTGGGGTGATTTCAAATGAAACCATAGACAGAAGTTTCAATTAAAATCCTGAACTTACTAAATTTTTTTAATTGGCCCTCTGAGTGAGTCACTATTAAGTGTTAACTAAATATAACAGAAACTCAAAGTAAATTGCATTTGAGGCCTTCAAAAACCAATCACATAAAAAAGTAGGCATCTTCATTAGATTATGCCAAAATAATATTTATGGTTCACATTGATTAATTTTTCAAATCCATATAGGTTCTAATTACATCTTACATGAATTTTTGTTAGTTGAAGTTAATAGCAACTCAATGAGGAGTGATTTTAAAACTATAGGGTTTTAATTGAAACATTTTAAAATTTGGGCTTTAATTTGATATCACACCCAAACCAGATGGAGGGTGGAGGGGTTTAAGAAATTTACCCAAAATGAATTAATCTGATTTTTATCAGCATAATTCATCTAAAATAATTGAAACAGCAATAAAAGAACATACCTCAGGTTTAACTACTGCCATGGCGCCTTCGGACATTTGACAAGGGCAATGCAAATTTATTAAGAATTGAACTTTGCACCTCCAGTAAAAACAAGGAAGTGACAAAGCAAACAAAAGATGCCCTTTATTCAAGCTCTTAACTTTGTTAGGATGGTACAAACTCTTTTTCAGTGCTTTCCAAAACATGCAACATTGAATCTCAGTAACATGTGTGTAAGCCTTCTTCTGAGACAGCTTCCTCAGAGGTTGTTGTACTCAGAGGTAAATCCCAAAACAAGATAAACAGCAACCTAAATGTTTTTATGCCTGAAATTACAACAGAACAGATGATCGTCAGAATCAATTAAAAAAAGATAAATGACATCTTAATCATTAAAAAATATCCAAAAGTCAAAAGGGAAAATCAAACTCCAGTCCAATTCCCCATTTGTAATAACATTTTGGATTTTTTTTTTTTTTTTAATTTTCTCACTTCTTGTAATAACATTTTGGATTTTTTTTTTTTTTTTAAATTTTCTCACTTCACATGACCCTTCTTTATATATTCCTATGTAGATTATTACACATACTCTAGATGAGAAGTAGAATTGTAACATATTGTCCATTAACTGTGGAAACAAACAACTAACCAAGCTGGAGTACAGTAGGGGTAGAGTGAATTTCCAATGGATGGGTGAGCTGCGTATAGATTGGAAAGAACAACAACGGTGAAAGCACTTTTTGGGCCGACATTGACACTGAGAGACAAAGTCTAGGGGAGTGAATGGGATTAGACACCCTAGTAGTCCTAGCCATAAACGACCAATACTAGGAAACATGCGTATCAATTCAACTAAAATCCCAACTAAGGGTCGGCTCCATTGATACTTCTATGTCACTTGAACTTATCTATGGCCATCTTCAATTACCTTTCTAATAAGCAAGCCTTTACTTTTGACTTCTCATATTAAAACGAACATAGTTGTTAAAAACAAACTATATTATGGATTACTTTTTCATATTGTGTATTGTAAGATACCTACACTATATAAAACTTATTAAACATTTATAGATATGCATAGACTAAAGGTAAATTTAGTATAAATTTGGAATATATTCAACTAATGACTAGTTTAATCGTCGTATATGTAATAATATTTAACTAAATAAATCAAATTAAAACTATATATTTATAAAAATCCACGTTCAAATTGATTAAACTCAAAATTGATCATTCATGCTACATAAACCAAAATAACAATTTCTTTTTCTAATCATTTTCACCATAGCTATGACCATAGCTATGCAAAACAGATGCTAACAACTATGCATACAAAGTATTCAGAAATTCTCACCTAAAGTATGTGTACATAATCCCTATCTATCAAAAGCCAGTGATGGTGACCTCAAAAAATTACAGATTAGGTTTTCAATTTTCACCACACATTCTTCATTATTGTAATTTAAACAAATGCCTTAGTTTCATACTTTCATTCATAATTTAATTGCTTAAATATAACAACTACTCTGAACCAAAACCAAAACCAAAACCAAAACCAAAACCAAAAAAATATACATACATACATATTAACCATGAAATGAATTCTAAGAACTAAAAACAAAGAAAAATTAGTAAAATCCGACTCATTTCCAATCAAATCAAGCGCATAATTATTATTCATTAAATCCATATGAACGTAGATAATGAACCAATAAACTTTGCAATTGCGAAAATCAAAATCACTTCGAACACGCACAAAACGTATATGAGTGTGTACCTTGAAGATGAGGGCGAAATCAGAAATGCAGAGGAGGAGTGAGAGAGAGAGAGACTAGGGTTTCGAAAAGCCTTCGTCTGGTGTTTTCTGTGGAGCTTATATAATAATAATGTGAAATCTCTCTGTGTTCGTCTGTGAATTTTCTCTCTCTATATCTGTCTATCTCTATCTCTATCTCTCTCTCTCTCTCTCTCTCTATTCCGATTTGAGAGCTGCAGTTGAGTCCGGCACGTGGGAGTTGTCTTCAAAGAAAGGTGCCGTTGCACGTGCGGGTAGTTAGGGTTTGGGGGGCAAAAGAAGATGAGACTTTTTCCCTGAAAAGGCCCAATTTGGAAATCTGGATTCGGTGTGGATGGAGGAGATCTTTGAAGAGGACGGCTCATTTCCGAATCCGGGTCGGTTCTTTTTCTCTGAGTTCCGATAGTCGTTTGGTTGTTGGGTTGGATTTTTTTTTTTTTTTTTTTTAATATTTGGGCCTTATGGTACATTGCTTTTTAGAAGTATCAAAGTTGGGCCACGACTAAGTAACATTATGCATCTGCAAATAAATCATTTAATTTTGATATGAATTTTTTTTTTTTTTTAAAGATAGTTTTTCAACCAATAGCATCCGCTCTTAATGATTGCTCTTTTATTGTCAGAATAAGACACCAATTGATTTTTGTAGGCGAAAATTGAACCTTATATCTCTTATTTGACAACAAGAGATTTTACTTCTAAAAAAAAAAAAAAAAAAAAAAAAAAAAAAAAAAAAAAATTAACATAGAAATTTCATTCAAGCCTAATCTAAGTGTATATGTATGTGAAACTTTTTCTTGGAGACTTGAACCTCGACCTTTATCCCCCACACCCTACAAGCATTTATACTTGTAGAGTGACCATCGTGCCAAGGTGTGCGATATTATAGACTTTACTAATTGAGCTAACTAGAACTCATGATTTTGAGCTAATTAGGCTAATCCCTTGTGTTACCAAGAATTTCTAAAAATATCAAATTTTATCCCTAGCCACAAAACTACACTTAACACAACTTTTTCTTAAATATATATGTTGTCTCATGTTTGTTTGTATTTATCAGGTCAAGAGGCATTCTTTGCCCTTCACTTAAGTTGCCTAAGAAAGGCCTAAAGCCAATCATGGGAACAGTAAACTTACGGTGATTTCATTATGGTAATTATATGCACGAGGAAAGTGTCTTGATGGCCACCAGTAGACAAATACAGTAGTAACTAGATGAGGAAAGGAGACTGGATTATGGGAGTTTTCAAATGATGTTAATTGATGTTTGTACTTAGACAGCAAATTGGATATTTTTGAAAAATTATTGTAGTACTTGGCATTAGCCTGAATATCAATGATTGTTTTTATATTTTACCCATTTGGATTTTTCAACAGGGTTTAGTTAGATTAATTGGATCCATAGCTAACTCCAAAATTTTGAGACAAAGACTTTGTTGCTGTTATTGTTGTTCAATTAGATTAATTGGTAAATCCTACAAATAAATGAGTTATGATTGAATCCATTTACACCAAAAACAAATTCATTTGTATCCTCACCTAATAGTAAAATACAATCATCATGCAGTAAATATTAGAGGTTCAAGTTTTTTGTCAATGCTTTGAGGAGAGAAGTGCCCTTTAGATATTTTGCACAAAAGATTCTTACCCATATTTTGCCTTCTTGTGTTAGTACATGCCATACAAGTTTCGCCCACTAATGCTTTATTGATATCTCTAGATCCTTTTAGGTTTGCGTAAATCTTCCCATGATTTATGATGTCTCATATTGTCTTAGAAGCAGTTGGTCAACTATGTTTGCAAATAATTTTGGACAGAATAAAAACAAACACAGAATAAGTAGGCATTATATTGATGATAATTCTGATTTGATCAAAGTGGCTTGGGCAGTTTGGGACATCACCTTTGCTTGCCAGACTCCTTTCCAGTTGCCACTAGTAGTGAAGAAATAATTTGAGTTCAGTGGAAAAATTTTATGATTAGTATTTATACATCTCCATACACTCGTGAACATACGTAGATAGACACATATTTTTGCATACACACGATGTACAATACTTAAGACTAATTTTGAACAACAAAATATCACTTATATGGATAAGAAACAGTAGGGACGTAGGGTGTTTTAATGTTAGAAATTAGAAAACCTATAACAATATAGTGTATCTATTATTGAATTGGACAAATAATGGGTGTGACTCACTAACTCTATGGACAGCATTTAGCTAGGCTAAGAGGCTTAGCCCAAAACCTCTCAAACTTATTGATGCAGCATTACTTATGAGTGCATTTGAGTGTGTTTTGTTTATTGTTTGTTAACTGAAAGTATTTTGGAAAATGAGAGGGAATTTTTTTTTTGGTGTGGGCCCTGTCAGAGACTCAAAATAAGTTCAAAAAGTCCACACAAAAAAATAAAAGATTTTTTATTTTTTTATTATTATTTGGGCTAGCCAAACGCACAGTACTGATTAGTTTATGTCCAAATACAGAGAGATGTTCGTTCGGTCCTTCAATTGCTAAGCCCAAGGACTGGTATAACATTCAGTGCATTTAATTGATGATAATGTTAGAGGTATCCATCTTTTTTTTTTTATTATTATTATTACAATTTTTTCCATAGATATTGAGGTGTGCTGTAGAAGAGGAAAAAGTTAATGATGCTCTAAAGAATATTTTTTAGAATGGTAAAGTTTAGTTACAAAATTGGTTATATCCTAAAGTTATAATTTTACTCAATAAAATAAACATTACTACATATTTTGAAAATTTAATTGCTGAATTGCATGTTCTTTACGCTTTTAATACACATGTCAAATTTTGTATTAATCGGATATTATTTACTATATAATCTATAACCTTATATTTTATGTATAATTTTAAAATACAAAAACTTGTAATTTAAACAATTTATTGATGATATAACTATTAATCTTTAATTTTCTAAAAATTTTGCAAATATGGAGAATGTAAGAAGAAGATTTTATCCAATTGTGAATTTGTCAAAATTCATCTCCAATAAAATGATATTGAGTAAGGTTGTAGTTTTAAGTTACAACTAATTTTATAACTAAAATTTGTCATTTTTAAAAAACCATTTTAGAAAAAAAATTTATAGAAAAAGAAAGAAAGTAATTAATATTTTGATAATTTTTTTATATTTTTTATAAAAATTATATTAAAACTTTTCTGAAATTGTTTATTAATAATTGGCCTAAAGACGCCCATGACCCTTTAAATGTACACACCATTGATCCCACTTGCCGATCACAATAAAGTTATGAAAATACCTGTATAGATTACTTTTGGTTTTTGTTTTTTGTTTTTTATTTTTGAGAAACACAAAATCATAGATACTTATTGGCCGCCAACAAGTCAAACACTTGCTTTCAAGAACTCCCCAGTTATGATGTGGACCTCATCACGACATTTTTCATAACCATGAGTAGGTGGCAGCTTATGCTTGCCATAAATATACACCATGTTATGCTTTGCATTATTTCCACGATCTTCTTCCCCAGTGAAGGTTCAGTCAGTCTTGGAGAAGTCAAGCTTTTTTTTATTTTATTTGAGAGAGAATGGAGAAGTCGAGTTTAACAAACAACCCTGACCTAAAAAAAAGCTCTTTTATAAACGTCATAGAGCAAGGGAATTCTATCTCTCTCTCCCTCTCTCTCTCTATATATATGTATAAAGCACACTCCAAGAGCAACTTTTAAGTTTTAACAAATGAACGACCCATTTAATTTAATGCTTCTTTTCAGGTTTTTCTTTTTTCAACTTGTTTGCTCCCCCAACATTCTCGCATTCATCGTTGGTTCTAGACAATGAACCTAACTTTATATATATATATATATATATATTTTTTTTTTTTGGAAGCCGGAACCAAATGAATATCATTAATGAATAATACTAGAATCCAAATACAGAGCAGTGGCATAGGCTCAACCAGATCTAGCTCAGCTTGGTTTTATTTATGAAGATATTTGGTGCTTGATTGCAGGTTTTAGATCCTTTTCAATCAATTGTGTTAAACGTAGTGCCAATGGTGTTGCTCATGCGTTGGCTAGATTTGCTAGATTATCTGATAATGAAACTGTATGGTTAGAGGAGGATCCTCCACCAGCAGTTGATGCTCTGTATTTGGATTCTAGTATTATTCATTAATGATATTCATTTGGTTCCGGCTTCAAAAAAAAAAAAAATATATATATATATATATATAAAGTTAGGTTCATTGTCTAGAACCAACGATGAATGCGAGAATGTTGGGGGAGCAAACAAGTTGAAAAAAGAAAAACCTGAAAAGAAGCATTAAATTAAATGGGTCGTTCATTTGTTAAAACTTAAAAGTTGCTCTTGGAGTGTGCTTTATACATATATATAGAGAGAGAGAGGGAGAGAGAGATAGAATTCCCTTGCTCTATGACGTTTATAAAAGAGCTTTTTTTTAGGTCAGGGTTGTTTGTTAAACTCGACTTCTCCATTCTCTCTCAAATAAAATAAAAAAAAGCTTGACTTCTCCAAGACTGACTGAACCTTCACTGGGGAAGAAGATCGTGGAAATAATGCAAAGCATAACATGGTGTATATTTATGGCAAGCATAAGCTGCCACCTACTCATGGTTATGAAAAATGTCGTGATGAGGTCCACATCATAACTGGGGAGTTCTTGAAAGCAAGTGTTTGACTTGTTGGCGGCCAATAAGTATCTATGATTTTGTGTTTCTCAAAAATAAAAAACAAAAAACAAAAACCAAAAGTAATCTATACAGGTATTTTCATAACTTTATTGTGATCGGCAAGTGGGATCAATGGTGTGTACATTTAAAGGGTCATGGGCGTCTTTAGGCCAATTATTAATAAACAATTTCAGAAAAGTTTTAATATAATTTTTATAAAAAATATAAAAAAATTATCAAAATATTAATTACTTTCTTTCTTTTTCTATAAATTTTTTTTCTAAAATGGTTTTTTAAAAATGACAAATTTTAGTTATAAAATTAGTTGTAACTTAAAACTACAACCTTACTCAATATCATTTTATTGGAGATGAATTTTGACAAATTCACAATTGGATAAAATCTTCTTCTTACATTCTCCATATTTGCAAAATTTTTAGAAAATTAAAGATTAATAGTTATATCATCAATAAATTGTTTAAATTACAAGTTTTTGTATTTTAAAATTATACATAAAATATAAGGTTATAGATTATATAGTAAATAATATCCGATTAATACAAAATTTGACATGTGTATTAAAAGCGTAAAGAACATGCAATTCAGCAATTAAATTTTCAAAATATGTAGTAATGTTTATTTTATTGAGTAAAATTATAACTTTAGGATATAACCAATTTTGTAACTAAACTTTACCATTCTAAAAAATATTCTTTAGAGCATCATTAACTTTTTCCTCTTCTACAGCACACCTCAATATCTATGGAAAAAATTGTAATAATAATAATAAAAAAAAAAAGATGGATACCTCTAACATTATCATCAATTAAATGCACTGAATGTTATACCAGTCCTTGGGCTTAGCAATTGAAGGACCGAACGAACATCTCTCTGTATTTGGACATAAACTAATCAGTACTGTGCGTTTGGCTAGCCCAAATAATAATAAAAAAATAAAAAATCTTTTATTTTTTTGTGTGGACTTTTTGAACTTATTTTGAGTCTCTGACAGGGCCCACACCAAAAAAAAAATTCCCTCTCATTTTCCAAAATACTTTCAGTTAACAAACAATAAACAAAACACACTCAAATGCACTCATAAGTAATGCTGCATCAATAAGTTTGAGAGGTTTTGGGCTAAGCCTCTTAGCCTAGCTAAATGCTGTCCATAGAGTTAGTGAGTCACACCCATTATTTGTCCAATTCAATAATAGATACACTATATTGTTATAGGTTTTCTAATTTCTAACATTAAAACACCCTACGTCCCTACTGTTTCTTATCCATATAAGTGATATTTTGTTGTTCAAAATTAGTCTTAAGTATTGTACATCGTGTGTATGCAAAAATATGTGTCTATCTACGTATGTTCACGAGTGTATGGAGATGTATAAATACTAATCATAAAATTTTTCCACTGAACTCAAATTATTTCTTCACTACTAGTGGCAACTGGAAAGGAGTCTGGCAAGCAAAGGTGATGTCCCAAACTGCCCAAGCCACTTTGATCAAATCAGAATTATCATCAATATAATGCCTACTTATTCTGTGTTTGTTTTTATTCTGTCCAAAATTATTTGCAAACATAGTTGACCAACTGCTTCTAAGACAATATGAGACATCATAAATCATGGGAAGATTTACGCAAACCTAAAAGGATCTAGAGATATCAATAAAGCATTAGTGGGCGAAACTTGTATGGCATGTACTAACACAAGAAGGCAAAATATGGGTAAGAATCTTTTGTGCAAAATATCTAAAGGGCACTTCTCTCCTCAAAGCATTGACAAAAAACTTGAACCTCTAATATTTACTGCATGATGATTGTATTTTACTATTAGGTGAGGATACAAATGAATTTGTTTTTGGTGTAAATGGATTCAATCATAACTCATTTATTTGTAGGATTTACCAATTAATCTAATTGAACAACAATAACAGCAACAAAGTCTTTGTCTCAAAATTTTGGAGTTAGCTATGGATCCAATTAATCTAACTAAACCCTGTTGAAAAATCCAAATGGGTAAAATATAAAAACAATCATTGATATTCAGGCTAATGCCAAGTACTACAATAATTTTTCAAAAATATCCAATTTGCTGTCTAAGTACAAACATCAATTAACATCATTTGAAAACTCCCATAATCCAGTCTCCTTTCCTCATCTAGTTACTACTGTATTTGTCTACTGGTGGCCATCAAGACACTTTCCTCGTGCATATAATTACCATAATGAAATCACCGTAAGTTTACTGTTCCCATGATTGGCTTTAGGCCTTTCTTAGGCAACTTAAGTGAAGGGCAAAGAATGCCTCTTGACCTGATAAATACAAACAAACATGAGACAACATATATATTTAAGAAAAAGTTGTGTTAAGTGTAGTTTTGTGGCTAGGGATAAAATTTGATATTTTTAGAAATTCTTGGTAACACAAGGGATTAGCCTAATTAGCTCAAAATCATGAGTTCTAGTTAGCTCAATTAGTAAAGTCTATAATATCGCACACCTTGGCACAATGGTCACTCTACAAGTATAAATGCTTGTAGGGTGTGGGGGATAAAGGTCGAGGTTCAAGTCTCCAAGAAAAAGTTTCACATACATATACACTTAGATTAGGCTTGAATGAAATTTCTATGTTATAAAAAAAAAAAAAAAAAAAAAAAAAAAAAAAAAAAAAAAAAAAAA